>NW_020187168.1:97763-122477 GCF_900000015.1 Plasmopara halstedii | reverse complement strand
GCATGCGGTGGCAAAATGGATAGCTTGTCGATCCCGGCATACTTCATTAATATTAACTTTTCTCTCTTGGGTTTTTTAAACGAAGCTTTCGGGAGTTTCAACACTGTGATCTTTGTGGTCCTATAAGAAAGATGGCTCATCTAGGTGTTGTCAGCAATAATGGTAATATTTACGTTTGAGCCAAGTTGTTCCTCAGTGTTTCGCCACAGATAGCCGTTGTAAAGTCTCGTGCATTGCAGCGAAATATTTGCAAACATATTGATGATGCTCGCCACCAGTTTGAATTTATCCAACGGTGATTATTTGCAAGTCGATGGTTAGACAAGATATGTAAATCGTATTGTGGATGATATTGTTCGAAACTTGCGTGAAGAAAGCGCGATGCTGGAGCGAGTCTCACGCACCCATTGAGATTGCGTGAAACTACGCAGCACGTTCCTCTAGAGGCTTAACATCATCTTGCATAAATGGTTGTAAGGCCCTGGATGGCTTTGAAACTGCCACAAATTGGCTGTTGTCTCAGCAGAGGAGGGACTGTATATAACAGCCGACTTGCTGGAATCAGTTCGGCTATATTTCGTTCTAAATCGGTCATTATTCTCGAGGAGATTGAGCGTCATGCGCAGGTGCGTAACGTTATCGCAGATGACTCATTGTATTAACCACTCCCTGTAGCTGAGCAACCCACGGCTCAATAGCAGCGACGTGTGTCTGAACCGCTTGAAGAATCATCGACCTCTAGCCATGCAGTGTGATGACAAGGCTCGAAGAGCAAACCCGAGATCTCGATCAAAGCCTCGGACGTACGTTGTGACTCTCGGTGAGAGATGATGTGCCTTCCCACACGGAAGATCTCACAAGAGCCAGTCACAGGAGGGTAGACCGCTATCAATACCGCTCGATGAGCAAAGGGAGGTCAAATTTTCGTGAAGTATTGATGGACCACCAGGTACACAAGGAAGGTTACTATTTCCTGATGAATTGGTGGTGTTTCCCAAGCATAGATAAAATGGGAATTTAATATTCACTCTGGTAAGATTGCCTTGATGGCGTCAGCGAGACGGCGTTGGCGATTACGACCTGGTGCAACCTCGGTCATTATTTTTTTTGAAATGCGGTTGAGTCACCCGTCGCAGCGCGCTTCCTACTTGTTGGACGCGACCAAATCTGCGGTAAGAATGACTCTTGGTCTGTAGCTGGTACAAATTTATCGTGGGAACGAGCGGAGATTGTAAGAAGCAAGGATTTGTGGTGATGGGTTGTCACCTCGACGACGGATGTCGTGCTTTCAACAATGCATAATCGAGCATAAAACGACGCTCAAGGCGCGCACCCCTTCACTGAAGCTGTCTTGTGAGGTCATAATACGAATGAAGCAGCGTGATTTTCTCGATTATGCGCAAATCTAGCTGCACAAAGATTTCTTAGATTTTTTAATTGTGTTTTCTCAAAAAAGACAAGGTACCTCCATCATGGGGGATGAGAAATTTCCCGCTCGCTGCTGCTCCAAGCGCAGACAATACTCCTGGGAAGTGATGCTCTGGGTGTTGAAATAGCAGTGATGGAACGAAGTTCGCGCGCTCGTTTTGCTCTGGGTGTGAGCGGAAGGCCCACACGCATAGGCAGCAAGGAGCTTTACATTAGCTGGGGCGAGAGACTTCGTGACCGTTTAAAACCGTTATTCGGGCAAGCATCCGCGTGACGCTTGCGCTTGCAGTTGAGCAAGCTGTCTTTAAAGTCGGGTGCAGTCTGCTGCACAGGAGCTGGATATCATCGCGGGTCCCGTGGTGGGGTATCAAAACACTTTTCGCCGATGGGATAGGGCACGGGGTCCAAGACTCGTGAAACGAGAAGGTTTAGGGTGGATGACTAGGCTGTGTATTGGTTGAATTGTTTGGTCGGGAGTCGGAGAGTCGGAGAGTCACTGGGATTCATCGTAATACCTCTTGGTATTCTTATCGATTATGAAATTCAAGCGCACTGGTCGCGAAAACCGCGCTTTTGTAGGAGACTCGCTGGGCTATTTCATTTGGTGCACAAAAGTGAGCTCTCGGCTCAGGTTAAAAAAGACATCACACGTCTGAGCACAAGTGTGCTTTACATCTAAGGTGCAGCGGGCAAGTATTATGAGAAAAACCTTACGCATTTCGTACAAGCGTATAATCTCATTTCGGTACAACTGAGCGAAAGTCACGATACGCTTGGTGTGGTTGTGAGCACCGGAATATTAATAACTACTAGATTACGGAGCTTCAAAAAGAGAGGCCCGAGGAACATGTGGGCTACCAGCCGCACACGTCAGAAAAGAAGACTGTCTTTTTATAAGACGGTAAATTCTATATTAGTATTAGTCTAAACAGAATTTTTTTAGTGAACATACTTTTGAGTTAGCAAAGCGGGCTACCTCGTAGGCAAGTTTTAATGCTCTTCTTTCCGCTCCTTGTTGGAGTGCACGAACCCAGTGTTTCTACCTTTTCTAACGCGTATTCCGAGAGTCAAAGCATCCTGTGTGCAAAGTGCACGGCAATTCAGAATGGGCAATCCAGAAATATCTACTCAATCACTGCTGCTCCAGCAATTGCGACCTTTTGAGCCGAGAAGTGTTTTTTGTTTACTTTTGAACGCATTTTCCACTTTCACCTTCAGCGGCAGAGCCGTTTGTATAGGCTTATAATCTCTCGACTGCGGCATTGCGTCTACATCCATAATCGCGATGTGACACCTTTTTATTCAGACAATTAATGGACGTGCACAAAGGATAGTTTCAAAAGTCGTTTCTCAGACGCCGTAACAAAGGCCTCTTACGTAACTTGTAGTTTGCACTTGCTCAGATTCAGTGGTTATCTTTCAAATTATACTTAGTCAAATATGCGTTCTATCTCCGATAATAATTTGCTGATGAACGCATTACGTGAGGCTAGCAGCACGTTCCAAAGATTCTATCAGGCAACTAACCACTCGCCAATAGAAGAAATTACTTGATTCATCATCGCATCCCGACGATGATGCTCGTCATCACATCTAAACAGAACCGTATATTCTTGATTATAAATTAAGTCGCTAATTGTATCATCGAACTAACTCAAGACAAAACCCGAATATCGATAGGATCATAAAATCATCTGAAAAATATATTCAATCACTCGAGATATTACAATCGAGCAGCTTGTGTCTCAGCAAGTAAATCAGCATCAGGATATCGCTGGGACTGCAAAAATGACACCGAGCGTGGTTGACCACGTGGATAACTCACTTGGCCTTGACGCAAATCTTCTAAATGCTCAGCTTCAAATTCAGCTTCAAAGTCAAATGTAGATGACATTCGCGACATGAGGTTATGACGGTCATTTGTGACGTTTGATAAATCAATCGATGATGTCTCCGAGCTATCAATTCGACTCAAGCCGGTGCTTAATCCATAACTTTCGGCTCGTGGATTTTTTGGCTCCTCACCACTTTCAAGACGGCGGAAACTAAATTGATCGCGGGTTTCTGGAGCATTAGAAGGCATCGGTTCATCCACCTCGTCAATTGTCGCTCCGCTAAAACCAAATTGCGATGCATTGTGGCGTGCCTGTGATGACGCACTGCTTGAATAGGGTCCCATAGATCCAATTCCAGACATGCCCAAATTCATTTGACTCGCTGCAATACCTGAACGATTCATTGCTGACGTCTGGGCGATCCGCGTTTGCTGTTTGTGCACATCGTCTACTTCCATTACATTCGTTGCATCACTTACTTCAGGTACAGCTGGGCGAAGCGATCGTTGGTACCTTTTCTCAGCCTTCGTCTGAATTGCGCCCAATTTTGTGCTGGCACAAAAGAGAAATAGCACTGCCGTGAGCACAATACAGCCGCCAGCCAGCACAAAGTTTGATAAGGCAAACGACGGCTTGACAAAGAATACAACAATCTGGACTGCGTAATACACACACAACGACAGTGTCCAATAAAGCGGTCGACGTGATGCGGGAAACATTTCCAAGGCTGCTAGCCACGTGACGCTCATGAGACTGAGACCTGCTGAAATGTAGAGCAAACATAAAACCGCTTGGACCAAACCACCGTCGGCTCTCGAGACGGCACCAATGACTCCACAAGTAAACGCCATCAACGCAACAAACGGCAAAAATTCCTTAAGAATCGTTTTCCGACGTACATTGTCAACTAAGAAGCTTCCAAATGCATAGCCAATAGCACAGCACAGTGCAAAGTAGACTTGCCAATAATTATTTGCGCTTAAATTATCATTGGCATTCACCTGAAGCGTCCGACGGACAAGCACAGTTTGTGACATAATGAATCCGAACAACGCTTGAAGCGCACAGACAATTGATAAGCGAAATAAAAGGTGATTCTGTCTTGTTTTCTGCGCTAACTCAGCCTTAATGAGCTCAACTTCTGGCATAACATTCAGTCGTCGACGTAGGCGGACTAGCACCTCACGTGCTGGCTCCTCTTGTTTGTGTGCTAGTAACCACACAGGACTTTCTGGTACAAACCACAAAATTCCAAAGAAGGCTAAAATAAGCGCAGGCAAAACAAAGAGCGGCTGAAGACGCCACATGTCGGTTGGTTCATTATCCCAGTCTTCTGCCATTGTCGTCGCGTTTGTATTAGCCATTAAAAGCGCATGTACCAGCCATCCAATCATCGAACCCATTAAAAAGATCGTGACACTCTTACCACGCCAACCTTTTGTGCAGATTTCATAACTCCAAAGAAGGTAATTCATCGCCATAATCGCAGCTCCCATAGCTGCCATACCACACGCCACTAAAATCACGGATGTGCTTGTAATAAAGTTCAAACCAACAGATATAAAAATTAAACTACTTCCAAGCACCATATTCACTCGTCGACCCAGAATTCGACCGATCAAAAGTGATAAGAACAGCGCTACAATACTAATACCAGCACATAGCATCTGAAGATACCCATCATCCATATATCGTAGCATATCAACGCCATTATTCGGTAATTTCGTCGTCACGAAATAGTAAAACGAGCGATTCATAAAATTGTCACTTCGATCGTTGATATAGCCAAGCGTGAACAAAAAGGATGTTGTGAAGCCGTGAATAAATCCACCCCATACACCCAATAAGATCACAAGCGATGCAGCTACTTCTGAGCCAGAGCTCAAAGCCCTCGAAAAGCCTCCATTGTACATAGCACGAGTTTGGAGAATTCGCATGAACGGCAAGAGTGACAAAAGAAAGAGCGGGATAACAAGAAAAAGTCCGACAATCATGTCCATGAGAAAGCCAAGGGCCAGAATGGGACTAAACATGGCGACTTCAAGACCAAAGATACCATTGAATGCTAATGCATATTGCACAATCGAATTCAAGCCAAGAAAAATGGATACCGACAACGTAAAGCATTTGTGAACTGACCATCCACCGATGACGCCAAAAATTAATGGAATTAACAAGATACCACCAATGACACAAATCATGTACAAAATTCCCTGTATCGATAGAGATTTAAGTTGACGATGCTTGGAAATACAATGATGGATACGATTTCCAAGCCATAGAATAGTCCACGTTACGGCCATAGCTGAAAACAACAGAGCAAACCATGGTAAAGTAAATTCAGTCATAAATACATAATACGTGGCCAGAGGATGACGAAGTTCCCGAATGCAGTACGTGAGACGTCCCATGCCACCTAATGGCAGCATTAAATCCACGTCCGACTTCCACCACTCGATCCAACCATCTTTCGATGCATTGCTTCCTTCTTTATCTTCATCTTGATGTTCCGAGCGCATCATCCACGCGAACCAATTTGCAATATCTAATTTGGATTTTTGAAAAACCAAGCCATCAGTATTAAAGACAAATGGCGCCATTAACCAACACGCGCCGAGAAACAATACAGCAAACGATGCTATGCCATAACTTTGTGACTTTTCACTATAAGCTGCGAGAGACGTAACGTTAGCAGGAATTAGATCTGGATTTCGATCACAATCAAAGTCTGCAGTCGCACAAAAGTCTTCTAATGCCCCCGATCCAAGATCAAATGATCCGTAGATACCAAAGAGAATCATGATTCCAATTAGTTCCACTGCTTTTCGAAAGTGTGAAACACCATATTCTTTAAAGAAATTCACCATTGGATCTCGTGTGATCGAAAATCCACGACCAGTTCCACGATACTTGGAGCCACCACGAATGAGTGCAACATCAAAAAAATGCGCTTTTGTTCCGGTTAAAAAGACGTAAAAGACAATACCCAGTGTTGAAATGAGTTCAATGACTTTTAGTGCTGCTTGTTGAAAGCCAAACTCCACAAAGAGTGTTGCAAAGAGTGGTAAAGTTGTCAGCATCCCGAATTGAAGAAGATATTGGGTCGTCATGACATTGGCCAAGGAATTCAAGCTATCTGTCGTCATAATGGCCGTCACTTCGACTTCCGAGTGCGTCGCAACATAAAGACGTGAATACGCATAAACGTAGACGCAAAAGACTGTAAGTGCATTGCAAATATAAAAGCCAAAGTGTCCGTAGAACATTGAATTGAGACGCGAAAAGTCCAATGAATTCGTTAAGCGATGACCTTCTCGACTTAAACAACTTTCAGCACAACCGTTCGAAAGTTTCGCTTCAAACGCATTAATTTGACTCAATGTCACGTCACGTCCTTTACCACATTGCATAAATTCGACATGGGTGACTAATCCACCACGTAATGTAACATTGTAACCACTAAACACATCTTCCGAAAGATTAATACCTTTACTTGCTTTGGAAACACCACCGCTTGTAACAACAAACGATTTTTCAAACACATCCGGATGTCCATAATGCATTCGAGAACGAAGAGGTTTTGCTAGTACACGTTGTGTAAGCGTGACAAATACGAGCTCTTGGAGTGTCATGAATCGCGCTAAAGACGACGCACGACCAGTAAAAACGTGTTCTTTCATTCCAAGGACTGTCACTTCTTCCCCTGTACTAGTAGCCGTAGCAAGAAAATTTGGCATTTTCAAACATTCTTCAAGATAATGTTCTTGGTTCATATCAATCGTTTGAAGATACTCACCACGTGTAAATGGCAGCGCAACATTCTGATTCTCCGGTTTCCCTTCCCCAAGAATTGGATTTCCGGGTAATTCATACCGGTAGACTTCAACAATCTCCCCCCCTTCCGATTTCACCAAGACACAATCAAATCGTTCAACCTCCTTCTCGCCAATCTTCTCTTTAATCGAATCAACAAAACTCACACGCCAACTTGGAAACTTCTTCATCAAATAATCAATATCCGCTGCTCTTGGATCATTATTCGCAACTTGTTTCGAGTAAATTTGACAACCCGTAATGTAGGAGAATTTTAACGCAGAAATACGATTCATTTCATCCAATTTCTCATTTAATCCCATTGACTCAAGTGAATAAACTTCGAGCCATCGCAAAAGTCGGATTGCATCTTCATATAGCATCATTCCATGCACCGTTCGTGCTAACGTTTGACCACGCATTGATGCCCATAAACGTACTTCTTGAGCGTTAATCTCAAGTGCTTCTTCTAATGAACTCGCACCCATCCGTTCAAGACAATTGCTCCATTCTTCAGCATGGAACGTAATCAAATATTTCAGAATCGTCAATTCTGTCCATCCTTTCGCTTTTTGTTTCTTTTCTAATTCAGCAAACAATGGATTTGAATGCACTGGATTGTTTAATTCTTCTAAAGTAAACAAGACCGTTTCAGAATAATATGGAGTCATTACTGAAAAAGATGGCATGGCTTCTAAAGAGTGTACATGTGGCATGTCCATTGCTAAAGAATGCAAGAAAAAGCCCATTCGACGTTTTGCATCTTCACAACGTGGTAATGAACTTGCTACATCCAATTGCAATAAGAAAAATAATCGAGTACAACTCGAAATAAAATCTTCGTGTGCAAATCGCGACATAATTGCTTGTCGATCGGTCCGAGGATGAACGGCAATTAATCCCGTTTCCATCCTCGCATCGGCTTTGTAAAGACGAATGAGTTGAATTGTTTGAAAGTCCAAATCCCTTGTAGTTTGTAAAAAACGACACGTATGAAGTTTTCGAGCTATTGCATCATCATGCAGCATAAGCTCGATAGTGAGAGCAATGGCACGCATTCGATCAACGACTTGAGCCACTTGAACATGCAACTCCATACGCAATTCATCGCGAGTGGTATTTAAAGAGTCAATGGTTGCGATATCTTCGGGCATATCTAAAATCACAGCTAGCAATTCGACAATATTATTGGCTAATTGCGGCAAATACGTAAAATCAAGCAGATTCACAACATTTGGAGACGAATAAATGTACTCAACGACACTTATAGCACCATTTTCATCGTCACTTTCGCCAAGTAATAGGTGAAAGATTTCACGCAATAATTCCATCCCATTTTTCATTCCTTCAAGTGCATCGGCTGACGCAACGTGTTTAATTAATGTTGCAACGTCCCATCTATTAGACCTACATTTGCTTGCAATTTCAACAGCTTTAGCCAATTTTCCAGCCAAAAGAAAAATAGGTTCTTGAATCTTTTCACCCCTGTTTAAAATTCGGTACTGGAGAATAACAGTCTCACGATCGTCTAACAAGTCATTCAGACGGAAATTGTCCACAACTTGATTCCAAATGATAGCAAAACGAAGCAGAATGACATCACGATGACGTAGTTCGCCGACATGGTCGTGATTGGACACGGGCGTAGCAGCTTCTGGATTGGGTTTTTGGGTCAATCGCGACACAACTTTGTCATCAAATAATTTTGGTGCTGCTGCCATACCAATTTTAAGCTGCGCCAATCCGACGTAATGACCTAATTGCATGCGTTTCCCCATAATCAGCCCGACAATCGATTGGTACAAAATGAACCAAATTTGTGCATCGTACATGTACACGACAAAAACGGGTGCCCATAACGCAAAAATGAACAATAAATTATTGCCCGATTGAAACAAACCATCGTCTTCAACATCAATATCGTAAATTTCAATCGATGGACCCATTAATGGACGAATCATGAATTGTAGTGCAAATAGAAATTTGCCAAAAAAGATCAAGTACCACGAGAGTGAATATTGTAAATAATTGCTAAACGGTTGCGATGTATTGCGTCCAACATATTGTCGACTTGTTCCATCAAGTGCATTCACCAATCGAATACCCCAAATGGCATCAGGAAAAAATGCACGAATCATGGCTGTAGTCACTACAGGAATGCAATAAATTGCTCCGTACAATAACCCCATGGACAAGTACGATCCAGCTGTACCACCGCCAGGTAAAGTACTACTCCAATCTCCCATAATTGCCGAGGAATCAGGTGCCAAGACAACTGCCATAAAGAGTGCAAAAAAC
This sequence comes from Plasmopara halstedii, assembly GCF_900000015.1. Lineage (NCBI taxonomy): Eukaryota > Oomycota > Peronosporomycetes > Peronosporales > Peronosporaceae > Plasmopara > Plasmopara halstedii. The sequence continues at coordinate 113,103 of NW_020187168.1, read as the reverse complement.
ACAGTATGCCACAATAAACGGCAATAGACACCTAAAGCCATCCAAAAGTCCTTATAAAGTCGCAGTCCGTGGAGCCAAATTTGCATCATCGTTTTCATGGACAATAATCCACATATTGAGACAAAAATGGTATAAAACGCATGGGCTCGAATTTTGTTTTGATTCGTTGTAAACACACGAAAGAAAAAGTCAAGACCTCCATTATCATTACCTTCCGCCATGTACGCGACGTATGTAATCACGACCATTACGTGAAAGACAATGACTAAAAAGTACCATAAGCGAAAAAACGCCAAAATTGGGTTAAACACACTACGTTTTTCTTTAAACGTCTTGGAATCTTGAACTGAAAGAACTTTAGCGACACTCAATTCGTCACATGTTAGACATTCTCGAGTCCAAAAAAATTCATTCACGTCATCATAATTCGTTGTATCTTGATGGTCAAATGGACGTTGCCCTTTAGGAGCCGTAGCCAATCGCATTTGAGCAATCACTAAGTAAACGGGACGCACAACTTCTGTAAGATACGAGCCTTCACCCACATTTGGTAACGTGTCAAGATACTCGAGTTTTGCAGCCATATTGTGATATAAAAAACAAATGCACTCGGGCATAAAACGAAGGTTCCCAGCTTCACCCCATAATAGCAAAAAAAGCGCAAGTTCTTTCTCCATCTTCGACGTGTTTGTATTATCTTTAGCAGTGTCTAAACAACGAGGGACTGTACGTAAGAACTTACACCAGGCCATATAATTTCGAAAAAACTTGGTATGCACACGTGCAAGGGCCATACGAGTGACAAAGTCGGTATTATCAGCAACACCAACCGGCGCCTCAGCACGTACACGCATCTGGTAGTTTGTAATCCAACATCCCATATTTTCCTTTTGATTTGCGACACTACTCGATTGAAACCCAAATTTTTCTTGCAATAGATCAAATGGACCACGTGTTCTAGCATGAAAACTCTCGTAACGATGCAGCGCTTGTTCACGATCAACATCAATATAATTGCTCTCAGCTTTGCGACGCATGGGCGTACGAGCGCCTTCATCGGCGTGAAATGCCATCAAGTCCAACGGAATCTTTGAAAAAAGAGGCAAATGTTCGAGAAGACGCTTAGAGGACAAATGGGTGAATGATGCGGAGAATCAAGAAGTGATATAGATTAGAGTATGGAGATATTTAGCCAATAAGAAGAACAAATTATGAAGGTAGAAAGGTTGTCTAACGCTTTTGCTCATCAGAAGTCAAATTTAGACACTTGATATACTAGAAAGTAGCTCAACATGTCTCAGATATAAAACTACCCATCAAACAGACTTTCCGTCACTTTGTCAAAATTTAGGGTTAAGTGATCACAGAATATCCAGCACTTCTTGAACGTCTGATTGGCCGACAACAGACTATCCACACAATATTGGCTTTTCTTTTCTCGTCAACTTCTTTTGTGTCTGTATGGTAAGCAAAAGCGCGGCTGCTTCTTTCAGAAATGATGACCCGGCTCGTATTTAATTTGAGCTTGAAAAGTATCCATCTAAAAATTTAGGAGCTTTCGGTATTTCAAATGGCTTGTCGAAAAGCTGGCTCTACACTCATGACATCATGTGTAGCTCATACGTCCACCTTGGCATTGCACGTCATCCCATTCAAGTGTCTTGGTTTAATTCAAACACGATTTTTTATGATTTAAATTTAACGCTTTAGGAAACAATATACGTAAATTTAGTGCGAAAAAAAACGAATACCTATGCTAATCATTCTATACTTGACTTATTCTGCCTTCCACTATTGTTCATCCCGTTGTATGTCCACCCTCCGTCTCACTTGCATCGGGGCTTGTACTTGTAGTGTCAAGTCTGTCTGTACTAGCAACATCATTGCCTTCTTGTTGTAGCTGATGTGCTTGCTCCCGGCGTGCTTGAACCTGTGCAAGAAAATGGCGACGAATGTCTGCGCAGCGAGGAACCTTACAGACTCCATACCCCTTAGTACACTGTCGAGCATGTGCGGATAAGAGACCAATAATACGCTTGCACAGAACACAAGGACCAGCTAGCCTTTGTTCGCAGATTGAGCCGTGCTTGAGCATCGCTTGCATCCGGTTGCAGTTGAAAAATGAGCAATTTGGCACCGTACAGCTACTTGCATGTTCAAGCTGAAGTAAGAGTTGAGGATCGATATTGTGGATTCGTCGCTTCTTTCCGTCTGCCATATTGCCATTATTTCCCACAGACGTGCCATTCGAGGCGTCTGCACTCGAACCCATCGACGCGGTCGCTGGTTTTTCTGGCTTTACTTCTAATGCTGCAACGGGCGACGTATGCGGTAACTTGCGCTTTCGTGAGCCTCCAGCCTGGTGTCCAGCTTCCTTTGCATGTTTTGCCCGCTTCAGATCCACACTTTCTACTTCGCGTTTAATCGCACGCCCAGTAACGCCTCCAGCTTTGGAAACGATACCTTTAACCTTAGAGCTCACTGTCTCGTTTGACACTTCGTTGCCCGGTCTTGGAATTGACACGACTTTGAATAAATGAAGCTGATGCTCGTGCTTCGTCTTCGTATGACACGGGTCACATAAATTAAATACGGGGCAAATGGAGCAGTTCCAGCGATTTCCACTCAGCAACGTCGTCTTGCAGTTTGAACAGCTGAATGTAAACCCAGTGGTACCCTGGTTAAACAAATGGTAAAGAACCATCATTGACGAGTGCTTGGCGCGTCGAATTTGGTCGAACTGGCAGTGATTGTTTTGACAATACAACAAGAAAGCCTCGCGCGTGTCGAATATCTCACACGGCATGATCACATCGTCCAGATCATCACCAATCACACGCTTCATCTTCCTCCGCAAAGTGCTTCTTTCCTTAATTCTCTGATGATCTGTTTGCTCGCTTACATTGCCATTTCCTTTTCCCTCATCGTGCTGATTTTTCTCAGCAGATGATGGCGATGGATTCGATGTAGTTGATGCATTGTCATTTATGGCAGCAGTTTCTGCATCATTTGCTTTTATATGATCTGCTTCCGAATTTTCAATAAACGTATCTTCTTCATCTTCAGTCGGGTCGACAAATCTTAAAACGGTCTCAAACTTTATCTCTTGAAGATCCAGCTCTGCAACCTCTGCTGCAGCTGCCTTTTCATTCATCGGAGCTATGCGCTCGCCTAACTCCTTTGCCCGCATCGCACATACGCCAGACACTTCGACACGATGCAGCAATTGTGTCTTATTCATTTCGTAGCAAAGATGGCAGTAATAATAATGATAGTGACGCGGAGGTGAATTGCGCGAACTTGACGATGACGATCGGGACTTCTTTGCAACCTCTAGCAAATGGGTCACTGACGCAGGGGGTGAGACAGTCTTAAGCTCCCAATATATTTCTTGCACAATGGGCACTGCACACTTGTGGCACTTGGGATAAAGATCCACAACAAAAAAGTCATCCTTCTGAGGCTCTAAAATACCTTTTAGCTTCTGCATGAGCGGATCACTGTTGATAACATTCTTCGAGCTGCTCACACAACGCGACATCTTGCCTGCTTTCTTCGAACGTGCTTTTGATGCACTACTCCGCGTCACTGACGGTTCAGTAGTAGCGCTATTCTTGCTGCGCTTGCTAGCGCTCTTCACGCTTGGCGCCGTCGCTCCTTTCTTCGATAGTGGGGTGTTGACGTCAACCATACTATTCCCATTCTCATTGCTGGACTCACCAGGCGAAGGGGATCGAGACATGGGCATCTTTGATCCGATATTGGGCGTCTTGCCACCTGGTACGCTACCGACATCTAGCACATCGTGAGCTCCTCCAGATTTCGCTCGATTACCATCTTTTTCTTCCAGCTGTTTGCTCAAGTCTTCTGCAAGTCGTGGCCAGTAATCTCCTTCAAAGTACGGAAGTTCGTGCGCTGCTTTTTTCTTCATGTAATATTCAGCATAAAGATTGGATATGTTCGCAACAAGTCCATCTTGCTTGGCCTGCTGCAGCAGTTTCTGATACCATTGACGCAGTCGTGCTGACTTTGGAATCTTTTGGTTCTCAGGCTTACAGAAAAAAATATAGTCGTCTCCTTTCAACGGCGGACAAGACCAAATATGGCACGTGTGGAAGCCACGGTTCTTACAGTCCTCAAGGAAACCGAGCATTACCTGTTGGTGCATTAGTGTACGTAGCTTTTTTGGCTGAAAATAATTGACTGAATCCAGGTACGAGACGTAAACACGTCCAGCATTTGGGGCTAAGGCGTCGGGGCCGTATTCTTGGACGTACAATGTAAAAATGAGAACATCAACGCCGTCCAATTCTTGGAAGACGCAGATACACCGCGAACGATAGGTCAACTGCAAGGACAAAGCCGATGCAGCAGTATTTGAATCACCAGCAGATCCTACTCTTGGCCGTTTCAACGACTTTTTTGATTGTTGATACTTCAAGGCCAATAACTTGCCCATTCGTGGTTTCACTTGGACCTGCTTATCGATGCTTAAAACCTCGCGGATTGTGATGCCGTACTGCGTATCCGATGCCGATTCCTTCACACCGTTCGAGAAACCAATACTATCTGAATTGCCCATACTGCCCATGCGCATGGCCTCATCCTGTCCTGCTTTTTCAATGGCCTCTAAGACTCTTGTTTCAATTAGCTGTGCCATACGTGTAATCGGAAGCCGTTTCGCCTTCAGACCATTGTCTAAAGACGGTTTTACCCCAGCAGCACGTTGTTTTTTCACACAAATTGGACACACAAACGGTTCTTGCTCACCAGAAATGGCGTGGTTGCGCTCATTGAACAGCGCACAAATTTGATGGTACCATAATTTGCACGAATCGCACTCGACCCAAGGTTCTTCAGCCACCTCACTGTTTTTTCGCTTTACGAGTGATGACTTTTTTAGCACACCATCGAACGGCACAGAACCAGAAGAAGGAGCCACTTCAGTGGCCGCACTCGACAGCTGAGGCAAGAGCGACATGTCAATCGGGCCGTCTTTCATTTGCTTGTAGCAACTTGAGCACCAATGATGCTCACCTCGAGGATCGCTGTAGTAGTGTGTATGTCGTCGTATACGACCTGCACACGGACCGCTACAGAAAAGCATACATGGCGCAAACTTAAACGAATCTCCGCCGCACAATTGACACATTTCTTCACGTCTCTGCTCGCAGCGTTTAAACAGTTGCTTTTCTAGCTGATTCTTCAAAGCCGCCAATGATCTATTAAATGAGGCAAGCAGCTGCTTCGCGGCAATATTAAATTTGTTCGTGCTGCTGTTGTAAGCGATACAATTTTCAAATACCAGTCGTACATCCCCCGCAAACGCTTCCACACTGTTGTAGTGTTCATTTTCCAATCGCTTTTTGATTGTACCGAGGTCCATCGGACACTTGATAATATCAAAATAGTCGGGAATGTTCCACTGGACAGGATCCACTGGATTATTAAAAGTCCACCCATACTCGCTATCCATGAGCTTTTGAAGCAGTGGCATCAGTCTGTTCTTGAGTTCTGAGATTGAAATATGCCCGCAGAAGTTGAATCGAAGCGAGCGAATGTGTTCATCTAATTGACCTTCCGTCATCGAATCGAGAAAAGAAATGTCTTGATGCAAAACGTGATAGTCGCCATGCAAATCTGCCTGAGTACCACGAACAACGAGGCCATTGTGCAGGACGGGTTGAATTGCACCTGTATCAGTCAGTGCCCCAGAAATCGGCCCTGCGAGCGCAGCCGCAGCTGCGGCTGCAGCTTTAGCCTGCGCACGAGCCTTTGCAATTTTTGCTTGCTCCTTTCTTCGCAACTTTTTTTCTTTTTCCGTCTGAAGTTTAAGAGGCTTTTTTTTCATCTCATCTCCCACACCTAAATCCTTCGTAACAGTCGCATTGATTGTGGTCGCCAACGCCAACGGCGCACCAATAGGTGATCCTTCAATCTTGACGTCCGTACCGGCAAGCTCATTCCTAGGCACTGCCTGCGCTGCAGATGACGATACTGATGCACTAGCAGTGGTCGTGTTCATTATCTTGATCAGGCCACGCACACCGTCTGGGCATTGACTTGCTGCCAGCTGGAGCTGACTAAAATTTCCGCGACAAGAATCCACCACTTTGATAGCCTTGCGAACGGGGCCGCAAACTTCACAAATCATTTTGTTACATTGTTTAAAGTGCGAAAGCACGTAACGCGATGAGATGCAATGGTCCGTTCGACATTGACGTTGATGACATTCGCAAATATGTTTCCACAACAGCTTCATGCCAGCACAATACGGCAGAATGCATTGCAGCGCTGTGCATGTACTGGCATGACGTAACATGCATAGTCGCTCCTGTTGACGTCGAAGCACCAGTTGCTGTTCATTCTCATTCATTGGAGGTCGAATTGCACTGCAAACATCGCACTGCAAGTTACGGCACTTTCGAAAATGTGACAAGAGCTGTCGAGTGGACTTGCAGCCAAGTGTTGTACACTGAGCATTGGCACACCGCGATACATGTGACAGCAACGCTTTAGTGCGGCTACAATAGTCGATCGTGCATTCTCCTGTCGTACAAGTACGCGCGTGCTTAAGCTGAATAAGACGACGTTTAAGCTCCTCCCGCTTCTGAGCAATAGATGCTTCATTCATTGGCAGCATTCCTGGACTTATATCGTTACCATTTCTATTTGCAGATGTTGGTGTAGTTGGCACTGACGTGTCGACTTGCAAGTGTACCTTTCCGTTAACCTGTTGAAGCTGCTGAAGTTGCTGCATTCGTCGAATTTGCTGCATTTGCTGAATCTGCTGGATCTGCTGAATCTGAGGTCCTGTAAGGTTCATTCCGTGGTACATGGAAGAATTCGGCTGCAGTATCCCACCGGTCGTTGAAACAGGAGCTGTACTGACTCCAATGTCAGGTGGCATGCTAAGTGGAACCGCGTTGAATTGTCCAGCCGCAGTACTACCACCCAACGTTGGTGAAGCTATAGCGGGTGTTAAATTTGCAAAGTTCGCATTACTGGCTGCAGTGCCCGTCCCTGTTGGCGTTGTAACAGCCTGAAACTCGACGTTCGGCATAGACAGCGACTGATCGCTAAAACCCTTGGCCATCTCATCCGCTTCACGCTCCAGCTCATCAAGTATTGAGCTGTTTGCTCCAGCGGGTCCAACTGAAGAGGATACACGAGTTGTGACTGGAGCTGTGCTCACCGCAGCAATCGAATCTGGAGTTTTGACTGCAATTTGTGACATATTAATCGGCATTTGCATCGGCTGACTGATAGAAGGCTGCTGATTAATTGAAGTCGATGTCCCTGGAAATGGAACAGCCTGAAAATTTGTTCTCTGGTTATGCAGTGCAGCAGCCATTTGTTGTTGTTGTTGTTGCTGATGTTGCTGTTGTTGCTGCTGTTGCTGTTGTTGCTGTTGTTGCCGCTGTAGCATTGCTAGTTGCCGCTGCTGCAAAAGCTGAGCTTGGGCTTGCTGCTGGGCAGCGTCTGTAGACGTTCCGGACGCTTGAAGCTGCTGCTGTTGAAGTCTTGCTTGCTGCTGCTGCATCTGTCGCCGTCGAGAATTGTCTAGTGCCTGCTGTAATCGAGCTTTCAACGTCTGTACATCGCTATACTCTTGTTTAGAAGGTGCTCCCATGTAGAGCGTATGTTCCAGCCTTCTTGCGATTTCTCGAGGATTATAATTTGCCGAAGTTGGACGATTTGCACTCTTCATGATCAAAGTCAAACTGCAACACATTGATAGCATCAAGTCAAGTCCTTAAACTCGTAGTAGCTAATTACATACATGATCCGCGCAATTTGCTGTCTCGCACTTCGGTCAGCATCTTTATCTCTCCAATCGGCAACTCCCTCAAGATTAATTCCTGAGATACCAGCAGAGCTTGTCGTAGAAGCTGTCGATGTAGCAGCATTATTTGGAACTGATTCAGTGGTGCTTGAATTTGTCGTAAATGCCGGCTGTAAAGTAGACGCCTCTGACGTATTTGAGCTAACGGCCTGTAAGTATGAAAGTCTTCAAGCTGAGCTCTTCACTATGCGAAGAATAAGAACGAATAACCTACGTTGCTAGCAGGTGGTGGTGGAGTCGAATCAGAACGGCCAGCTATTGTCGCCTTGGATGCATATTGAGAAATAGTGGGCATAGATTGCTGAGGAACAGACATGAGCTGGCAAAAATATATCGTGGTGCTGCTTTCAGCAGCCACAATCGTTATTGGCAATTTCTGACTTCGATGCCGTGAGGTTCCTTCAAGGCTTCGATTCTAAAGAAGTAAAAACCAAGTTAGATCATTTAGTTGATTTAGTCCATGTGCAAGATATATTTCCTATCATACAAGAATGTAGCAGCATAAAAGCTTTACTACGGTAGTCAGAAATAAATTACCGTGTCAATGGTAATTTACTCTGACCTAGTAGATTTAATTACATAAGAAAAGCCAAAAACCACTAGCAGACCTTTCAATAGCTTAAAATGCCAGTTTGATGGGCAAAGAGGGCTTTGATAGGTCTACTAGTCTGAGGGCGGCAATGTCCCCTTTGAAAAATTACGCATTTCGTACCTAAATTTTACGGCGGCCAGAAAGATTGATGAGACGCGGGAGTTTTCTGGAGATGAGATGAACCTGTGAAAATGATTGTTTTCCAGGTTGCAGCAAATTTTACTCTTTGCAGATCGCGGACCGACGGCGTACGTGGCCGACTGCTGTGAGGGCGGACGAAGCTTGAGCGCAGAGAATTGTCAAGTAAGGAAGAAGTATTTCATGTGGCGCACATTTAAATGTGGTTCACATAATTTAGGTGGGACATAACCCTCCAATTTAATGTAAAGGCGCGGCCCTGCAGACCGTGAGTCTCGAATAGTGAACCATTTTATCGTGAGCGCTTTTAAGTTTGACAGTGAACAATGGTGAGCGCTTAAGCTTAGATTGCCAGCCAATCTCGATATTAGCAACTCACCAATCCACTTAATTCCGCATGAAGCGAAAGGTTGGTGATCGCAGTAGTGCGAGGATTAAAGCAGCTGATCAATGATCTAAATGCTGCCAATGGTCAACTCAATTCCATAGAAATATGAATTAGCACTGTACGAACCGACATGCTTGCGATACGCATGACATACCATAGTCGCATTTTCTTCTTGGTACCCTCAACTTGAACGGTCACCGACAACACTTCATCTTGATCCGGTTAGTACACTGATTCTTTCTCGCACTTCACTCGGCCACGTTGCGTAGATGCAGTCAATATATTGACCATATCGAGTGTGGCGTTATCATTTCATCGCAAAATTACTTTGTAAGCATTTCTCCCGCACAAGTCTCATTCAAAAGTCTACAGTTCGCAGCAACGAGAGATCACAATGTTGGGCAGTAAGTTTCGGTCGCACTGACTTCCTTTAAAGCTTCGGCCGTCGGTATCTCTTTACTACTGGAGCGCTTGCCTCCTAGACCCAAGAGCATCTTTGCGACCACTGTGTTTCAATGTACCGGTATGTACCGACTATACAGTGAGCGTTTCTAAACGAAACGTTTAAGTGTTCGTGGTATACAGTCGTCGAACATTCATTTCTAATCGTCTCAAAGATGCGCATTGTGAGTGACCGCGATCTTGACACGCTGGACAACATTCCAGGGGACTTTGGCCGTCGTATTGAGACACAAACTAATCTGGCTGCTGGTGATTTAGTTCTTAAATCTTCGGCAAGTGCCATTGTGCTTTCGCCCGAATTTTGGAGCTCTCGTTGTCACAAGTGCTTCGCTTCAGACGTTCGTCTTAGCTTCTGTGGTCGCTGTCGCACGGCTTTCTACTGTATGTCGGCAATCAGCTACAATTTATTATTTTCTAATAAATATGTATACATTCTACTCCTTGTTATTACAGGTTCTAAGAGTTGCCAACAAGCAGACTGGGTGCGGGATCATCGCAAGGAATGTAAACGTCTAGCACAGTTGATGCAGCTTGGACTAAGAAGCGATCAGGTGGCACAAGTGCTTCTCTTAGGACGCGTTTTGAGGTGTAATATGAGTGAAGGAGTGCTGCCATCGGAACTTGTATGGTATGAAGAAGACATGGACGACCACGAATTGCTTTTACTAGCAGCATTAACACAAAAGATTAATTTAGTGGATGGTATGTAGACTGAGTAGATGTATAGTGGCGTGTGGCGTATGCTGACATGAACGTATTTGTTGCTTTGTATAGACTCGTTTTCGATGGATGAAATGGTGCGCATGTTTAGTCGGTTCCGCAATAACAATTTCTCCATTTGCGATGATTTATTACTGGAAGTTGGTGTCGGCTGTTACCCACTCGCGGCAATGATTAATCATAGCTGTGATCCAAACTGTGTTGTCACGTACGTAAGATATGGTGGTGCAATTTCATTGTGACGTACTGATCACGAAATGTAGATTTGATTCCAAGACGCTTGAATTAGAAGTTCGAGCAATGAAGTTTATTCAGTCTGGCGAGGAGATTACACAGACTTACGGTAAGATTTTCTGAATGCTGCATTTTTGAATGACACTAATTCTATTGCCTGTACCGTTATGCAGTCGATGTTGCGCTGCCACGGCGCGAAAGACACCAGCGTCTGCAAAAAAAGTATCATTTTACTTGCCGATGTCCGCGCTGCACGCTCCAGCTTCAGGAGGCTGGAAGCCTCGATGCTTTTCTCGATGCTGATATTAATGGCATTCCGCAGGATGGATGGACAAAGCAACGCCAAAAAGAGGTTGAGCAGGCACTTCAAGAAGTCAGCGATGCCACTAATGGTGTTGGTATCGATACAGACGTCGCTACACAACAGCAACAATGTATTAATGCTCTGAAGCAGCTGGCAGAACGGCAAAGTACGCTCCTTCATCGAAATAATACTGCGCGATTGCAGACCCTTTCAGCGCTTTTTAGTGCTCATATGGAACGGGGAAGCTTCGAGGAAGCCATTGGATACGGAGAACGTATACTGAAATTTTATCGACGTGTCTATAATTCGAACCATCCAATGACGGGACTTCACTTGTTTACTTTGGGTGATCTGTATGGCCAACAAGTACAGTTGGGAATGAGAACAGCTGAAAGTAAGACGAAAGGAGCGGCGTATTTGGCAGAAGCACAGCGTATCTTGTGTATCACACATGGCAAAAATCATCGATTTGTGAAAATGCTTGCAGATCGATTGAAGAATTTGTCGCCGTGATTGCTAAATGATCGATTCAGTATCACAAGCTGAGGTGGTGGTAGCTCCTTGCGTCATCAAGACTGATTTAATGACATAAAGACGGTCCTCTTTTGCAAGATAGTGAACTTGAGATCGCCGCCTGACAAACATTTCCACGAGATCTCGCACAATCGGCCCCGATCGCAATTGAGGAGCAGTAGCAAAGAATTGCCACCCGTCCAAGCTGCAAACTAAAGGCATACCGATAGTAACCACGTCATTCATTGATGCTTCAGTTTGTTCCTCACCAAATTCGCCATTCGCGTCTGCAGATTCTTCGTATCTCTCCTTACACAACCGAATCGATGTAATGTTTGGTCTTTCCGCTCTAGTGAGGTCATAGGTCACACGAAGACCGGAAAAGTGCGGATGAGATGAGCTCATTGCAGGATATCGACGCAACCAGTAAGTAAGCGCTTCTTTTAGCTTACACAAGGATAGCTTGACGACTACAGTAGGCTTTACAAGTGGTAAACATTTTTCAAGCCACTTTCGAGTGATTGCAAGCCCAGGAACATTCAACATGTCTCCTTTAATATATCCGGCATTTAAAAGTCCAATATCAGCACCAAGTCCTTCGCGCAATGCATCAGCCACGAGATTACCCAGATTGCTTTCTTGTGTGCGACACGTGACACGTCGTCCATCTAAAGCCGTTCGAGATATTCCGAGCACATCAAGTTTTCCTTGTGCCTGCTCTTCGTGCTCAACATCGTTCAGGTATTTCAAAATTATTGCTGAGCAATGTGGATCGGCGTGATACCCACGGTTTAAAGACATTTTCCATTGAAAATCCACTCGAGTATTTGTGACTTGATCATCACCATCGAATAATGTATTTTGTCTCGTCAAAGTCAATTCAATTGCGCCAAGCCACACGGCATCCATACCCGACTTGTGGATAAGTGTGCCAACGCCAGCCGAACACGTCATTGGAAAGTGATCATGGCCACCTAGAATGAGATTAATACCGGGCACCTGAGTTGCGAGCTGCACATCGTGCGATGCTTTAAGGTGTGTGAGAGCTACAATAGCATCAGCTCCTTGGCTCTTAAGCGACTCAACACATCGACGCGCATGCAAGATTTCATCTTCAAATACGACATTAGTCCCAGCAAAAGGATCGTTGCCAGTGACTGTTGTCACTACCCCAAACATTCCAAGTCGAAATCCATTACGCAGCGGAATAATTAACGTATCTACAAGGCCTACAGTCAGCTTGTTATCTCTGGTAGAACGGACGTTTGACCCGAAACAGGAGAACTTGGCGCCAGCAATCAAGTCGCGCAAAAACTCCGCTCCAAAATCAAATTCGTGATTACCCACCACGATGTAATCGATGCCAATTTGATTCAATAATTCTACCATCAGAGCCCTAGCAGAAAAGAAAAGTTAGCCTATTCAATGAAAGAATATGGTCGAATGCGTTCAGTACGCACCCTTTGTCCTTGCGATCCAGCTCCGAGCGCCACAAAAAATCCCCGTTTAGCGTGACAATTATAGATGAATTACTTGGATACGTATCTTTTGTAGTTTTGATCATAGTGGCAAGTTCTGCTAACCCACCGTTCCCATTACTATCCGGAAGCATCTCGTAAACGTCGTTCACAGTAAGAAATACTACTTTTGACGTATGCATCCCACGGGCAGATACAGAAGTCACAAAGTTATTCGAAAGTGAATCGTTATCGTTTCGACACATAAATTCACTGTCACTCGCTGAAAGAGCTTCATCTTCATTGCCAGATCTGTCATATTTTTCCATTCTGAATAACTGACGACAATGAAAGATATTAATCAAATATTACTTCGGTGCTATCATATATTACAAAAACGATAATGAACGTCGTAGCAGAAATTCAGCGGTTAAATGAGCGCGAATTGGAGCTTAATGTGCCTCTATCAGGGTCATGGCATCAAAAATACAAGGATTCGGCATGGGTTTTTGTTGGTGGCTTGCCATTTGAACTGTCTGAAGGCGATGTGTTGTGTGTACTGAGCCAGTTTGGAGAGATTGAGGATATTCACTTGGTACGTGATGGCAAAACGGGCAAATCTAAAGGTTTTGCTTTTATCAAGTTTGAAGACCAGCGCAGCACAATTTTGGCTGTCGATAATCTGAATGGCTTTAAGTTACTCGATCGTGTGTTGCGTGTAGACCACGTGCTGAAATACAAGCTGCCGAAGGAGTTGCAAGAAGAAAGTGACTCGGAGGACGACGATCATGTGAGAAAACAACGCGGTTTACCAGGTCATGCTTACGAAGGCAAAGAGTTGGCATCGTCATTTGATTTGGAAAAGGGAGTCAATGTCTTTGCAACCGTTAAAGAGACACATAAAGAGAAGAAAAAGAGAAAGAGAGAGGAGAAAAAGATGAAGAAAGCTGCTAAGAAATTAAAAAAGATTGAAAAGAAGCAGCAAATGATTTTTGAAGAGGTGCAAAAGAGGAGGCGGGCTCAACGGCAAAAGGAAGAAAAAGACATCATGCAGACAGAAGAGGACGGATCATTACAGCCAAGTGCAACGGGATGGAGAGGCCGATTGGAGCCATCGACCATGCGACCAAGGCGCGGGAATGATACACAATGGCAAGAGGAGGAGAAAAGAGAAGCCAAGAGTTATGGTGGTATCACCCGTGACCGATAAGGTTATCTTGAAACCAATAGTATGCTTCAGCGCTGAGACTTGATAAAATTTATAAGATACTGACTGAGAGAGTAAATGAAGTGCGACTAACCTATCTATTTCCACACTAAGACGTGATTCATTCATTCTTTTCCTTGTGCAAGAGCGTCATTAGCTGTGTCGTGATTCTCCTGACGTTGAGGATTTTGAAAGTCATACACTTGCACCACATTTGCCGCCACCTTTTTATTCCAAGACTCATCTTCATCTTGCATGTCTTCTGGTAAGTCGTAATGCCTTTGGCCACTCGACACCGCAAGCATAGCCCTAGTTGGGTCTGGAAAGAATGATACTCCATTGGCACAATCCGGCAACCGAATGTTTTCGTTCAGTAGTGCACCAGTCATCACATCATACAACATAACACAACCACTTCGACTTCCCGTTGCAAGATACTTGCCACCACAATGCAGGTCGAATTCGATACGCAAATTTGTATCAGCCACGCGATTGAATGTGTGAAGAATCTCGTTTGACGCACGGATATCCCAACAATGAATTTGTGCATCTTGTCGGGCAGCCGTAAACAAAAATCTCCCACATGGCGAGAATTTCACTTGGGTGATACCACGACCGCCATGGTCGCGTAGTGTAAGTAGCTCTTCTCCTTTATCTTCCGTGTACACACAAGTCGTGCCAGCATACGACCCTGCAGCATAGATTTGAGAGTGATCCGGATTGAAGTCCAATGTACTGATTAATCCTCGCTGTCCATCACGCGAGCGTCGAGTTTTGCTCAGTGGTCTCGCTTGAAAATCCCTACTGGGCTGTGAGAGATCGAAATACCGGATCATTCGATCAAAACCAGCAAAGAGTTTGGTGCCCGTAGTATTAAAGGCCAGACTATGAGCACTGGTCAGCTCATCCATATGATCAAACGCACGATAAGAAGCACGGAGTTCGCCGGTGTAGGCGTCCCATAGATGCACAGGCTGATCTCGACTTGTACTCACAAAGATGCATGAGTTTGGGTCTGCTGACGACATGAACGGATACCATTCGAAATCATATATTGCATTTCCCTCTTTGCATTGCAATAAACTCGTGCTATCAAACTCGTTGCACACTTCAAAAAGACGCAGAACATGGTCGTCGCTATTTGTAAGCAGACAAAGACCGTCAGGTGAGACCTTGACACCTTTCGTGAAATTATTGCTGCAACTTGGAGAGGTAAAGGAAAATTCCTTTGACGCCGTAAATTGAAGCTGCGGATGCATGAGATCATTGTAAATGAAGGGGTGCAGCTGACAAACATCGGCAGTGGTGGCGTCGGACGACGACTCCATCTATTATACCGAGTTCTAGTCTTTACTTTGTGTCTAGGAGCATTTATTGCAAACAATATACAAGAATTCTTATATAAACTTATCATATAATAAAGATTGGAAACGAAAAGAAATCACTACTTCCTCTGTCCGAAAATATAAGCGGTGCTGT
>NW_020187168.1:88604-97753 GCF_900000015.1 Plasmopara halstedii | reverse complement strand
GCATCAGACGCCACAAAAGCAGATCTATCTTCATCCAGCGATCCGTAAAGATCACGTGCAGCCAACCCAATCCATTCTCCTGTGACCTTCTCTTTGCAATAACGGCGGTCGATAATAGCGTCCAGCAGTAGGTCCTCGAGAGTTCCTAGAAGTGGTCTGCGACCAAGACATGAAGCTGGCTCTTGAAGATAGCTTGCAGTGGGAAACTCGAAAGCTGCTAAAAGTCTACTTGCTGTTCGTACTATTGAGCCGTCAAATGTATATATTGATTAGTCAAGCACAGAATGGATGCGCCTCACGCAAATATATAACTTTTTTATTTACATGTCGATGGAAGCAACTATTGAATAATTTCCATGATTCGGATTTTTTCTCGCGTTTTTACCTTGTCTGTTTTGCACGCATAAATTATCAGAAATACCGAAGTGCTGAGTCTTCACAGCCAACGCACACACTTTCTCTCCCACCATTTCAATGGATTTTCGCTACTACTATACAATGAAAACACGTCTTATTCCTCGTTGACCTCACTGTTCCCAGTCATCGTCAAACGACTTTGGTATTGATTCTCCTGTTTGACTGTTCATCAATATCCGGTGTCGTATCTTTCGAACATTATGGATTAATCGTAATGAGGCAATTTACAGCGCACCCTGTCTTCACTATATGGAAGATTTTCGACAGCTTACTTTTTCGTTTACAGCGTATCTTCAAGTCTCTAACATACTCACTCACAGCTCCATCTTATTTTTTTTACATTAATGGAATCGTCACTTGAGCGATAATCCTTTATACCTGTTCACAATGATGACTGCCTTCACGATTCGTCACACCTTTGCGAATTTTGAAGTCTTCAATCATTAGTTGATGACGAAACTGACTTACTTCATTATTTACAAGACTGTGAAGACTTGTGAGGTAATTGCGTTTCTAATAATTCGCTCAAACTCCACGCGAGAGTGCAGACTTTATTTCATTTTGGAGTATCGACAACTCATATCAACCTTTACGCTTTCGAGTCAAAGAATGTCTGCATCGACTCCCTCACTTCCAATACGAACCCTGGATCTTTGCAAATATCACCGTCGTCACAATCAACAAGTCCGTTCGATGCCCGAAATTTTATTTGGCTAAAGAAAGAGGGAGCCACTCAGATGGTAAATGATAACAGCCCCCTACACTCAAGTTCGTCATGCTTGTCCCAATGCTGACAAGACAACATCAAGTCGCGAGGTGAAACCCCTAAGGGCTGTATATTTAAGTAAACCAGCCCCAAGGACTGGCTCAGCGTTTTTCACGCCCATCATCACGACAGAGTGGATAAAATCCACACCCACTATTTATTTTGAGTAGTGTGATATTCAAATTATCAGAATTTATGCTTCACCAAAGTTCTCGACACATAATACTCAACTCATCCACGCTTCAAAGATAATAAGTAATCTTCAAGACTGTTTTGCTAAGATAACTAGTATAATGACACGTATCTTAACCAGAGTTCTGAAACTTCAAGTGACCAACAATATATATTGTTCTAATTTGCCTTCTCCCGATTTCGTGCACAAGAAAAGGCAAGTGCTCAGATCCCGTCTGTATACCGTTCACTAACACTCTCTGACCGTCTTCGCTCCCTCCTGATCCGATACTCTTCGTTGCGCCGAATTCGCATGATTCCTCGGTTCTAACACTCCCCGCTCTAACCTCGCGGTTTTAACTACTTAACGCTCACTGAGCACATTGTGCTATCACCCACTGCGTTTACTCCAACAAGGTTTACACGCCTTTTCCCTAAGATTTTCCCTTGTCTCCTGATGTCTAGTGCATATTGCTTCTGATTGTAAGGACATAGAAATCACCATTTACTGGGTTTACGGACCCATTTTCGGAGGCGCGGAACTGCAGCCGCTATACGCCGTGTATCAAGATACACTTTGCGATGCGTAGCTTAAAGATCGGTCAAAGCTCTCGAGTTTTTTAGCGATATAATCCCTCAAAGTCTTCGTTTGTGCCTTAACTGTAGTCAGTCACCCGCGAAGAAGTTACCGAAGTTTTGGACCGTCCTCCACAGAAAAGCTCAACAAAACATAATAAATATATGGTTTACAGATAGAAGGGAGAAATAAATACACGTATAATGATGTCGATTGCACCGAAAGTACTGCGAGCTTTTTACCCACAACAAGTTCAAGCAGACTCACTCCTCACCGCTAGTGAAGCCGAATCAGCATTTTAAAACTTCAATGCACGATACACCCAAGCTAGATCCAACGCCAGCCGCGTCGACTAAACTTCACCGCTAGTGAAATCAATGCCCCACAATAATCTGAATGAAATATTTGACGAATTGGCTATGGGTTAACAGGCGCAGATATGGAAGACGCACGTCAGGCCTGGCTTCTACAAAATTTCATTAAGCATCCATAATGTTGGGGTTCGCTATACTTGCGCGTCTAACGACATGACTTCGAAATTGATCCAAGCGCCGTTGACTGTTTTTGGCTCAGAAGTTTCATTAGCACGATTTTTGAGATATGGCTCACGTTTCTATGTGGGAATGGTTTGACTTTCAGATAAATCGACGGATCATGCTATATTCTACTTGTTTGAATCGCGTGAGGAACCTTCGTGTATTTTACCAACTAACATACGAACCTGTCTACCCTTTTGAAAACGCACCGTATAGCTAGCACAGAATCAGGCTTTGGGAATTATGGCCCCATCATCATACGAGCCTTCACGGAAAATGTCTTTTCCTTCTCCGGACTAAGGCATGGCTAATCCCTCCATGCTTTGTAAACCACTAGGTGACGCGATATAATCGGATTATTCCTCCATTTATTCGTCTGCACCAAAAGCAAGAGGCAGCTGAAAGAGCCGCTGAACAACTAAAGCCTATCCTGATACTCTATCTAGGGATTTGCCGGTCCTACCTTTACTATTGTTCGTACGTCGGTCACTACAGGCATCCCAACCTGTAACGAACAGACTTCAACCTGATACTGATGACGCAATGTCAATTACGAACGACCCGTCCAGCATATGTGGCTAATAATAACGACGCCCAACAACACTAAGCTAAGTTAGACGTTGGGATAATTCTGACCTCATGGGTCTTGTCCGCTATTTTAACCCGAATCTGTGAGAAGTTTTATCGAGAAGAGGTTAACGATTCAAACTGTTCGACTCAAGCCCAAAAGGTTAGCAGCCCTGATTATAATCGATTTTTGTGGCTTGGTAATTTAGACACTAGCAATGACATTCTGACATAGAAATTCGTCAGTCCGAATATGATGATGTTTGCCCGAAAAGCACTCCACCCTTCAAAGGTGACTCGGTATACATGATATAGTTACCCCGCCAGCCATTAATTACGAAGTTGCGTTTATGACTCGAATGAATCTTTATGTTTCTAATTTCTTTTTTAGGCAGTTTAAAATCTGCCCCCCGTTTTGACCAATTAGCCACTCCTGAAGCTAACCCAGGGCTACTGCTGGGATCCTTATCGTCTGAAAGAAAGTTGGCACGATTGCTCTCAATCGGGTGGTTTGCCGCTTATCGTCCTCTCAGCCAGTTTGCAAAGATGCGTGCAACCTCTTCAAGCTTCTTGGCTAATCGACAAGATGCTCTGTCGTCTTCTTCAAAATGACAACCCAGTACCGTTGACTGCAGTTGATGCTGTATTCGCTTTATTTGCTTGGGACGCAGGAATCTGCATTATGGCTCTAAACGTGTACCATGACCGGGTTAAGATATTGGTTTTAACTGATCAGAACCCGAAGTATTTCGCCAATTTTAGTATCCCTCTCCTGACGGACGACACATCGCGGTTGCCCGGGTTTTACACGTTTGCCAATGACCTGATGCAATACAAGTCCGTTACTTCCTTTTTGATTTTCTAGCTCCGAATAATTTAGGTATCAAGCCATTCCTACTGGAGAAATAACTCCTTAACTTTACTTCTTGTCAAGCTATCCGGGCTTTTGATGATATCTCACTCAATGTGAATAGACTCAACTATGTCGAGATATTTTCTCTCGCTATTAAGTTATTGACTTATTTAAAAACCAAGCTATCTAGCCCCAGATCGCTAACAAGCAACATCAACTTATACCGTGAACTTAAATGCTTAAAAATTAGTTTAATCAGCATTGAGAGGTATACAATAGTCGAAACGAGACCGCCTTAGCTTTCAGCGCAGCACACCATTTCGTAATCTCCAAGACATCACGCAACGAGACGCCACCGACCCTATAATTAGAAATTAGTACCTGGTTGTGGTGGCACAGCTTGGCGCGACGAACGTTTTTCACGTGATAAACGGTCCAGTTATTGTAAGCTACCAGTCAAGCGCTTTAACGCTTTACCACGCGATTTTGACAGCTCAGCTTATCACCTGCTTTTACGTAATTTTAACATTACCCTGAACCTGGATCTGGACAAAGCCAAGCAAGTCCCTTAATTACCATGATAATGGAAGACCGAAACTTAACTGGATAATTTCTGTGGTTTTTTGGATTTGCAGCGACTCGAAAATTCTGACTACTATGGCACAGAACTAAACAACAAAATTGACTAATGTCTAACAATTGTGGACTTCTATGGTTACATCGTGAAAAAGTATTTACTTTAGACTGGGTCCTGGTGTCCACGACCTTGTCGACGGTTCACCTTCTTCAGACTGGACGAGATTGGCCTGGTTCCGGGAACCAAATATTGCATAACACGCCAATAACCCCCGCCCAAAGAGCGGTGTGACGTCATTGACGCCTTTTTCTGTGCAAAGCACGAGGCGGAAATGGTGTGTGAGTGCAATTCTCCCCATTCGACACCCACGTTTAGTGTCCGGAAGCCAAACGGCAAGTGGTGAATGTTCACGCCTATAATAAGCTAAACGCTGTCACCATTCCGGCACAAACGCCGATTCTTAGAATGATTGATCTCCTGAACAATATACAGTGCGCTCGGGTTGGCCGATGGTCATTACCAATTGCTCATGAGAGCGAGTGAGATTCCACTAATAGCGGTGGGTACTCCGAGCGGGATGCTCTGGGAATGGCCGGTGAAACCCAAAGGGCTGTCAAATGCACCAGCAACATTTCATCGACTTGTGACGCAGTTGTTCAGGCCCCATAGGGCATATACACAGACAAACTTTGCCGACATCATCGTCCGCAGTCGTGCGGGGCACGGAGGGACAGATGAGGAAAACCATATCGGCCATTTAAGAGCGGTGCTCGAGTGCACGCGCACGAATAAGCTATATGCTAATGCCGATAAGTGCACCTTCGGCGCGTCAGAAATCTCTTTTAGGGTGCTTGATGGGAAGCGTGGCCTTCGAGCAGATACCGCTATGGTCAAGGCCATTGTAAACCGGCCGGTTCCAAAGAACCAAAAGGACTTGCGCAAGTGGCTTGGCCTCGCCAACTACTTGCACAAGTATAGCCAAATTATGCGGGAATGGCTCGGCTATTGTCTAATCTCTTTAAGAAGGATAAGAAATGTGTTGAGACAACTAGCATTGGAAGGCTGTTGACAGGATCAAATACTTCCTCCTTCGTGCACCAATACTGGCGTTGCCAGACCCCGATTGTCCTTATGGTGTCGACTGAGACGCTTCGGACTTTGCCATCAGTTCTGCACTGCTACAAACAGACTTCGAGGAGCGAGATCTAGTGATGACGTTCTCTCGCCAGCTTAGAGCTGCGGAAAGGAACTACCCAGCACACGACAAGGAAATTTTTGCAATGAAGTATGCACTTGTCAAGTTCAGAGTGCACCTGTCGGGTTCAAAGCCGTTTGTAATCTACACAGACCATGCGTAACTACGCACTGCATCTCAGTCGCCTCACCTCTCGCAGAGGACGGCTAGGTGGCTCTCATTCTTTGCAGAATATAAGTTCGAGGTAAAGTATCAGCCAGGAAAGCAGAGCGCATTGACTAATGCGTTGTCACACGGACCAAACGATGCGCTTGCTCATGTCGCGACGGTGACGTCGTCAGTGACGGATTCGATTCACGCCGCACACGCGATGGACAGTATGTGTGTAGCGCTACTACAGGCTGTTGCGGACAAGAAATTTTCGGCGCGTTTGCGCGCATGGTCACACCGACCATGGCTCAGGGCCTGGTGGGGGAAATAGCCAAACGGCTAGCTGATGTCAGCCTTCTCGCCGTGCGTAAAAAAGTCGAAGACTTCCTGTCTACAACACTGAGTGTCTTACGACACGTTCGCGATGCGATGGCTGAAAGCCGAGACAGCAGAAGGAATAAGCAGACCGAATAGGAAGAAGATATGTTGAAATTATTGAGGTCGGAGACCTGGTTATTAACGCTAAAATTCTTCCTACATATGCAGTTTCTGCTGTCTCTAAGACGAAGCTCCGTTCACGCTTTGTTGAACTTTTTAAGGTCGTGACTAAGCGAGGCCTAGTGTATACGCTCAATCTTCCGAGAAGAATGCGCACCCACCCGGTGCTTTATGTGGGCTTGCCCAAGCCGTACCGGGATCTAGCGCAAGAGAACGCGGAGGCATTGGCGCCGTTCCAGCGCCAAAGGCGCTCGACTACCTAGTAATCGAATCGAAAACTGGTTCTAAGCATGGAGTGCAACAGTTCCGTTTCCAACTGCGCAAGGCACTCTATCGTCTCACGAAGTGACTTATTTGCCTGCTCGACGACTAGGAGCCGCTTTGACAGATCCTGATAATAATCAACGTGAGGCAGTCGATGCACAAAGTGTTCCAGGTCTCGAGGTCTTCCGCACAGCGGTAGATGACCTCAGAAAGATGCTCGGCATAGTTCCGATGACGACGGACTTTGTCCACTCACGCTCAATGAGCAACGCTGGTCCCCGGACGGCAATCGACGAAGTCATCATCCTCCGCCGCCGACTCCTCTCGATGAGAATGGTGGCCTCCTCTCCCACGTGAAACGCCTTGTGGGTTGACGTCGCCGACGGGGTTAAACACAATATCTTGTGAAGTGGCGGGGATACCCAAACTCCGAGGGCTCGTGGGAGTTTGAGGTGCCACTTCGGCAAGTTTGCCCAGACGTCATAAACGATTATGATCAGAAGGATTATGGCGCGTCGCGTTGGGTTGCGCACCGCGCTTCTCGGTAGTAGTCCAAGAAGCCGGAGGGGCCATGAGCTGAGTCAAGCTATGGCTCTGAGCTACTGTGCGTAGACTTAAACGTGTTAGAAACCACAATGCTCGCAATAGCGTTATGGATTGTTCCATAGGTCGCAGGGCGACAACACGCAGGAAGTCGGCGTCGCGCCTTGAATTCTGGCAAACTCAAATTTAAGATGGAGCTAAACGCAAACCCTCGCTTCCTTGTGGCCTTGCTGTAAGATAGACAGCGAAGAATGTTTCCGGTGCCGCTGCACCCATCGCTCAAACAGCTCATCGTTGTCTGCAGCGGTTTCGCAAGGGGCGAGCACCACAGGGTAGGTCCGCATTGCGAGAACAGGAGCACCTCCGATCTGAGCTCCAAGTCGAGCGCGGTACTGATCCATTAGGAACATTTGGGGTATCAAAATGCGAGTTCGCATAACTTTCCGCTGATCGAATTCAGCTTGTGTAGTGGCCGGGGCCCGACCACGTAGACGCCTAACGATCGAGTGATCGCGTTTTGTGCTTCGGAAGCGGGATCCGCCGAGCGGAAGCCGTATTCCACACGAGGGTAACACCGAAGGTGGATACGAGCGCAGGAGTCTAGTAATAATACCACTTCCCTCAGAAACCGAGAGGTCGGGGTACGGACACAGTGTCCGCAGGGTTTGAGCTGGGCTCACGTCATGCCGCTGGCGCACTTCGTCTTCCCCGTCATCCCATGCTGGGAAAGGAGTGTCCGACTCGTAATCGACTTCCTCCAACTCCTCGACGAGAAAATCAGTCACTCGAGGCGGGCAAGTATGTACCGCCCGGAGATGCACCCTGTGCAGAAGAAAAAGGGCTTTGCCCGCGAGTGCCCTCGCTACCAGCTAGGCTGGGTGTTTTGATTGTCGTAGACACGGTGCTCATAGAGCGGAAAATGGTTCAATCTGTTCTTAAAGAACGTTGAACGTTAAGGTGTCTTAGAACCTCAAGCCTCGTATGAGGCGACCGTTAAATGTGAATCGGGGACATTTACAATTTAATGAGGGGTTTACACTTGCCCTTGCAAGAAAGGGCGGGTCGCACAAGATTGCGCAACCGTACATAGGTGTGTATTACACAGTCAGTGTAATCACACAGTGGTGTGACTACACCGTAACAAGAAGTCAATACGTGGCAGAATTGCCAGTAGTAATGCATATTACTCCAATATTAATTAGGTTTGCTATATTAATTAGGTGTTACTATATTTGTAACGGGGTTACACATACCCTGGTAACAGAGGGGGGTCACACCAGATGGGTGTGGTGTGACCACACCCAAACAAGTTTACGGTACGGGGCTGGAAAGCCAGTAGTTATACATGTATTTAGATTTTACTATACATATTTAGGAAAATCTATACATTTAAAATTAGGCGGCTTTGCCGCAGATAAAATAAAAAAGTCAGTTAATAGGCCTTGGGTTAAAGCTATAATTACTCTTGAAGTAAGCGGATTGCGATCCGCTAAACTTGTACTTGTTCTAAGTACAAAACGAAAGGTCGGTGACCTAAATAACGCTTCCTCTAAGCGCAAAGCTACGGCAGCCCCGCTGCACTTGGTTGCACATGTAGTCAATCTACACATTAGTCGTTACGACTGATCCTCTGTGAGGATGGAAGAATTTCTTCTTTACCCCAGGGCATGCAGGACAGGCTTAAAAAGCTAATATCCATGCTTGGCCCTGAGGGCGTGCAACATCTTGCTGCGCAAGGCCCCGAGGCAACCGGTGCGCGTCTCGAGGCGATTTCAAATAGCAAAAACGCGCTGCTAGAGCACCTGCAGCAGAGGATGTCTGCATTATATGCGTCTATGACGCCACCGTCAGTAACGGATGACTCACCCCGCCCTAAGCCGCTCATGGTGGGCGGTAAGGTCTTTGAGGGGAATGATGGAGAGAATCGCCTGCTCTGGGTGAGAGAGATCGAGATTGCCATCGGAGCTGCCAAACAGCACACAAACACACGACGGTATTTTGTCTGTGGGGACACGTGTCACCTTCGGAACGGATG
>NW_020187168.1:88395-88594 GCF_900000015.1 Plasmopara halstedii | reverse complement strand
TTCAACTTCTGACAGAAACGCCTAAACGAGGCGCATTCAACAACCGAGAGGGCCTGGTTGTTTTCGATGATCCACTGGATGAGGGCCTCGATCAACGGCTCCGGAATCAAAACGGTTTCCTTTTTGGGCAGGAACACTGACCGTTTTACCGCCGTTGATTCTGAGGCGGCAGCATGCAAGGAGTCGTGATGGCCCTTGA
>NW_020187168.1:88217-88385 GCF_900000015.1 Plasmopara halstedii | reverse complement strand
AACGTGTATGCAAGCCGGGCTTGCTGGTCGTGGAGGCGACCGTAAAAGGCTTCGAGAAACCATGGAAGATCCTCATTCGGGGCGTCGGGTAATTCTGCTCGACGTTCCACGACGGAAGGAAGTCAGCTGTATGCTGAGGCGCTTAAAGCGCGGTTATGTGACATTGTT
>NW_020187168.1:87917-88207 GCF_900000015.1 Plasmopara halstedii | reverse complement strand
AACGATCTTTTGAACTGCGGATTCTTGCAGGCGTTGCAAATCAGATAGATGGAGATTCTCTTTTCTTTCTTTTTATCTTTCAGCTCCTTATGCTTCGCCTCAACGGCTTAGACTCTTTCGATTTCCACGGTTTCGCTTTTCTTGGTTTCGTGGTTTACGCGCGTGCGAAATACTACGATGTCGAAATGTTCCCAATAGTAGGTCTTTGCCTTGGCCTTAGCCTCCGAAGAGCCATCATAGTTTAGATTATCATCCTGCTCCACGACCACACCCGTCACTGCGCTACCGAT
>NW_020187168.1:80033-80135 GCF_900000015.1 Plasmopara halstedii | reverse complement strand
GAATGTGGAACAAGACGATTGATGATTTTATGCTGCAACTGGAATTCAAGAAGTGTGATTCGGACCATTGCGTGTACGCAAAGCGTACTGCACAAGACATGG
>NW_020187168.1:79550-80023 GCF_900000015.1 Plasmopara halstedii | reverse complement strand
CTGGCAAAAGCGCTACAGATGACGAAGCGCTCTTTGAGCGATGGATGCAACGGCACCGTATACTTCCTTCACTGTATAATTTACAGTTGAGCCACAAGGAAGTGGACGTGCCTGTGGAGCAACACCTCCAAATTGAGTTTGCCAAACTCAAAGCACGCCGTCGACTTCCTTCGGATTGTCGCCCTGCGACGTATGGGTCAACCCCTAACGCTCCCGCGAGCTCTGTGTCTGTGACCACAAGAGCTCAGGGCCACCGCTTGAGCTCAGCTCATGACCCTTCTACATCTCTGGCTATTACCGGGAAGCGCGGGGCGTCCAGATCTTTCCGATCAAAAGCACCCACGGCGTCTGGGCAATCTTGCCGAAGTGGCGTCTCAAACTCTCACGAGTTTTCGGAATCGGGATATCCCCACCACTTCACCAGATATTGGGTCTAACCCTGGTGACGACGTCATCTCACTAGACGTTCCACA
>NW_020187168.1:79390-79517 GCF_900000015.1 Plasmopara halstedii | reverse complement strand
GCTTCCAACGGAAATTCTTGTGGAACCAAGAAACGAGCTCGAAGAGCTTTCCGTTCGGTAAGCTCATCTATCGTAATGGCCGGGAACCCGATGATGTGAAGGCGTAACGATCGAGTTACCACGTCCG
>NW_020187168.1:62074-78981 GCF_900000015.1 Plasmopara halstedii | reverse complement strand
GCAGTGTCTAGCGGACACGCAAGCCTCGTTGAGGCAATAATTGATTGGAACTGTAAATATTTTCAATCTTAATCGGGGAGAGGGTAACTGGGTTACACGTACCGTGGTAACAGGGGGGGTCACACGAGATGGGCATGGTGTGACTGCACCCAAATAAGAATTCAATACGTGGCTGTCGCCAGTAGTTATGCATATATTTAGATTTTACTATATATTTAGGAAAATCTATACATTTAAAATTAGGCGGCTTTGCCGCAGATAAAACAAATAAATACAGTATACACTTTTAACAGAAGATTTTTTATCAGCCTTCGATTAAGGTTACAACTACTCTTGGAGGTAGCGGATTGCGATCCGCTACACTCGTACTGGTTCTTATGAAGAACGTAAGGTCTTGTGACCTAAATTACGCTTCCTCTAAGCGCAAAGCTGCTGCAGCCCCGCTGCGAGAAAAGCCTCATGGCTTGGCCAGGAGTCTCGTACTATTTGATGGATCGTACCAATGTGTTTAACTCAAACCTTCGAGAAAGTTTTAAGGACGAGGATGCAGGCTCCAGATCTATATACTATCCTATAAAATATTCTTATCCTCGAGCATAGGTAATCTCACCATTTGTAGTATTTAAAGGACTGTAATTTATGATCTTACTTTCAAGCTGACTACCATAAAAAAGAACTCGAACGAGTAAACGAAGAATGTAATCAATATTTTAATATAATAAGCATACCACGTTTAATGTTTAATCTCTCGGCCTTTAAAACAAAGTAAGCGAAATATTGTCTGCCATAGTTAAGTCGTCGCCTGCTTTCAGGTTCCAATATCGAAAACTTCTTGTTCAACAGACTATTACATTCTCTTGATACTTGAATCATTATTTCGTACCCCTTGAATCGCATCTTGATTCACAGAAGTAGTTTAATTTTCCAGCCAAAACAATAGCAAAAATCAAATACTTCAGATCAATGAAAAGGTTGCGTCAGATCCAGTGTCGATCTTCATTCATTTCATATAATCACCAGTAGTTTGCAATCCATAGTTTTTTATATCACTTCATGTTTAAAGAGATATGGCATGACAAGCAGTCCCACAAGTAACTGCAATAGTAAATTCCAAATAGCTGAATGTCGATTATCAGCAAGCCAAAGTCGCTGGTAGATCAAAGGATTAGTACATTTAAAGTTCAGAGTGTTTCAAAGAAACGTGACGTACCGTGATAATACTAACAGCACCCGAAAAGACAGAGAGAGATCCACAAAAAGATGTGACAAACTTGAGGGCGAGGAGTTTACCCGTAACGTCTGTAAAAGTGATTCGATTGAGCTGATAAGTAACTCCCGCTAAGATACTAGCTAAGAAATTACAGCAAAGGCATCCCCAATCAATAAATGGTCCATTCCTTTGTGATGTAGCAGTGCGAAGTTCTAAAGGTTCTTCTGGAAAGAAAGCACAGATATAATTCGAAAACAGGACTGCAGTGCATGACATCAAGATACCAAGTATCAATTCTTCTCCATCAGCTACTTGTACTTTACCAATAAATTGTGGATCATTCGGATCACTAAAATAACGGTGTGAAAATCGACTGTACTGATATATTGATAAAGTGTCTTACGTACCGAACAAATCCATGCGATCCAAATGCTGCACGTACGATTGTCATTCCTACAAAAGCTAGTAACATCGTCACAAGTGAGACCTTCATCTTCATTCGCTTAACTCTCATCTTTGACACTTGAAAGCTCCATTTGAATTGAGCAAAATATTTTCCAAAACAGAAAAAGCTACACCCTCCAATAATTGAAAGACAAACGTAGATTGGTCCTGCTATCAAGTTTGTACTGCTTAAATCTCCAGCATGATCCACCATGAATGAAAAAGATGTAAAGACCCTGTACTAGAACCATTAGTCGTAAACTTTTGAAAATTTCAAAGAATCAGGTGAAGTGATGTACAATACCCTAAAAATGCCACTCGAAATTGGACGCACGCTAGTGACACATCGGAACGATCGTGAGAGCCATACGTCCAACCATCAAGAAATGGTCCAAGCCAATTTAAGACTGTCCCGCTTACATTTAACCCATAAAATTGTGAAGTGTATACTGGGACAAAACAAGTGGTGACACACTCCGATACTGTTGCTAGTAAAAGCATCCACAAAAAAGCCTGATCTGTCTCAGTTTGACGTAGCAATACTTTCTCCTGTTCCTTCTCTGTGTTAATTGCAATATCAATAGCCGCATCTTTCACGTCTACATTCCCAGCGCTATCGTCACGGTGACCTTGTGCACGTAACATTTGCTTGTCCGGATATAATTTTGTAATGTTGCTTGGAGAAATTCCAATATTTATATTTTTGTCAAAATTCTAAACTAGTATCGTCTTAAAATGATTGCTATCTTTCGTCTAAATCCGAATATACACACATTTTAGCAAACAACGCACCTTTCTTAACGGCCCCTCCGCTCGATTGGAGACAACTTGATGGACGAGAGTTCAGATCTCAACGCAGCTGTACGTCCTCGATTGAATTCAATTGACGATACTCTCACTGTTCTTCGACCGAGTATCAATGACATTAGTGTGCGAGAGGAGCTTCCAGCCATTGTCGCACCTCAAGGAACTCAAAATGCAATAATCTCGACATTTGATGAAAAAAAGAGTGAGGGAGTAAATGATTGCAAACTTCAAGTTTTGGTACCGCCAGTGGATGAAAGTGAAGTCTATTTTTTAATTGCAGACTTTTTAAAACGCCACTCAATTTGTCATCAAGCAGCAGATGTACTGATTCAAGAGATGACGAAGCACAAGTTATTGAAGAATAGTATTGATTGGACTGGAAAATCTCGACCAGCTACATATGACGATTTTCGACTACGACATCGTGATCTTTCATCAAATCATCTCATGCAATTGCTTCAAGATGCATTGACGTCATTTTCAAGGCGAAATGGAAAGAAAGAACAAGAGAATGTGATACAAGACACAATAATGAACGAGAACAATAATTTATTGATGCAAGACACAATAATGAACGAGAACAATGAATTATTGATGAACGATGCTTGTATGAACGAGAACACTAGTTTATTACTTCGATCCAGAGTTAAGACCCAGCAATTAACAAGTGAAGAACGTATGAAAGTTGGAAAAGCACTCGTTCGACATGTTTTAAAAGAACGAAGTTTACAAAAGACATTGCGAATTGTCGAAAACGTGATCAAGAAATACGAGCACTATTCTCACTTCTTAACAGCAAAACGAGTAGAAGAATTACCGGAAGAATTTCAATTGCACTTTCAAAAAGAAGAGAATGAGAACGAGAACATGACGACATTAGCGGCAGATGTACGTGCAGTGAAACAACTTTTTCAAATACGAAAAGAACAAGCACAAGTCAAGAAGGAGCTTTTGGTATTGATCAAACAAGCAAAAAATACAGGTTTATTTCAAACTACGTTACGAAAAGGATCTAATCAACATTCGATACTAGGACGACGAGAAGTTTGTTCGCAATATTGTTCGAAACTTCCACCTGCGTATGTGTATAGTCGAATTCGAAGATTGAAAACACTGAGTGGACATTTACAGATACAAGCTTATTGTCTAGCATATGATAAATTGGGTCAAGTTGTCATTACTGGATCCGATGATAGGTATATGATATTCTGATCTTTCGATTGCTTGATAAAAGTACTAATAGATTGTTTGTTTCTGCTACCTATTGGCGCAGATTAGTCAAAATCTGGTCCTTACGAACAGGAGATTTGTTATTTACGCTACGAGGACATGTTGGAAATATTACAGATTTAGCAGTAAATCATTCAAATACGCTGTTAGCTTCGTCTTCAGATGATAAGACAGTTCGAGTTTGGGAAATGAAAACTGGAGGTCCAGTGGCTGTTTTGGTAGGTCATTCCGGTGTTGTGAATGCCGTTCGATTTCATCCAAAGAGAAATATTATCGTTACTGCTTCCGACGATGGACGTTGTTTCTGTTATAAGGTACCAGAGATCCCACCGATAGATAAACAAGAAACAAAACTTGAGACGGCACGAAGATTATATTCCTTCCATGCGTATATGCTAAGTTTGCATCCAATTTACGCAATGAAGCACGCACGTCGTGAAGGTGTACGATCGTGTAAAGTGCATTGTGTCACGTTTAGTTGTTGTGGAGATTTTGTAGCTTCGGGAGGTCACGATGGAATCGCGCGTGTCTGGGATATCTCGATGGCTTCCGCTCCTGATGCGCCAATTGTTGTGCCTTGCTTTCAACCTACCGATGAACCACAAGAAACAAATGTACAAGAAGTAGGAGGAATGACGCGCTTTTCTCCTAGAGAGACTTCAACCTCACCATCTCAAACTAGGAATTCATTGTCCGAGACCTTACAAACAGCTAGAAATCACGTCCCAGAAACTATTACAGTTGATTCATTACGAGCTACGGGCGCTTTAACTCAGCCATTGGTTCAGCTTCCTCAAGAATCAGTGCTACCTTCCTTTCCAATGCCATTACAACCTAATACTGATATACTTCTTCCAACAGTTGCAGAAGCTTTACAGCTTGAGACGACACCACGTCCAACTGAACCACCACAGGTCCCAAATGACTTGCCGTCTTTGTCTCTTTCTGATGATGATGTTCCAAGCATTGAGCCAATTGCTTTACTTAAAGGTCATAAAGGCCCCGTAACGAGCATTGCATATAATCATCGAGGTGATCGAATTGTCACTGCTTCAATTAAAGACAGCGTGACACGATTGTGGAGATGGAAACGAAGATATAAAAGCTTGTGTGGAATTGTTCTTTTAGCAAATGAGTCTGTCAAAGAGTCCGATGATATGTCGACTCTTTATGGCATTCGTGGTCGTAAGAAACCAATTCCTGTTGTCGATATGGTAGCATGGACGCATGACGATCAACGACTGATTACTCTTCATAGTGTGAAACTTGATGATGAGTCTGTAGAGCCAATTTGGGAGCAAAGACTACGAATTTGGGATCCAGAAAATGGAAAGTTACTCATGACTGTTGGTGCAATTGATAAGGAAAAGAAGAATGGACACGTGAATGCAGCATTTGCGCTAAGTACTCATCCAACTGATTGGCGTATCGTTGTGACAGCAGGATACGATGGTCGTATATTTTTGTGGGATATCTCCTCAGGACGAATGCTCAAGTCATTCATGAATTTATCGTCCGATGTCAAACCTCTTTCTATTCTTGACGGTGGCTTCACTCCGGATGGTAGTAGCTTTTGTTTCACCGATCAAATTGGACGGCTACTTATCTTTGGTACAGGCTCTGGAGAACAGTACGCAGCGACTCCTGTCCAGCAATACTTTCTCCATGACTATGTGATGCTAGTAACTGATGGTCATTATAATGTACGAGATCGAGAGACGCAAGAACTACCAAGTTTAATGGACTCTGGTCCACTAATGGATGCTTCTTTAGCTCAGTACCCACACCAGCCTCCTCATTTAATGCTAAATAAGGTCTGGACTATTGAGGAATATGCGGAAAATCGACGCCTGCGTATTCAACAAAGTGTTGATTCGGAAATTCGATGTGGAGTACGTCACGTACCTGAAGCTGAAGAGGAGATATACTCATTTCCTTTGGCAATTATTAAAAATACGACACCGGAACAAACTGGTCCGGCCACTGATGCTATGGCATTAGCTCGAGCGTCATATCGATTGAGTGGTGCTCCAGTTATGCTGTCAGAGCTTCGGCGTCGATCTGGATTAAGACGAAGTCGAGATTCTCGCCGAAGACGTGAAGCAGAAGAGCGAGATACGTCTGTGCTTGAGCTTGAAATTTCTAGTGAAGACGATCGAAGTGACGAAGACTTTCAAGTGCCAACTCCTCGCCATGCAGCTGAAGAGGAAGAAGAGGACGAGGATGAAGACGATGATGAACTTGAGTCGGAAGATGGTCTTAGTGACAATGAGGAGACAGTGATCTCATCTGCTCAAAGTAGGCACAGACGGCTACGTAGTACAAGACAGCGCGAGTTTTCTCGTGTTCGGTTTTCTTATCGAGGTCGTAGATTACGTTCAAACAGTGACGAAGCAGAACAGGAATCTTTTCCTCGTCAATTACGAACTCGACAAAGTGCCACGAGATCTCGTTCTCGATTGATTTTAGATAGTGACGCTGAAGAAAATGACGAGGAGAATTCGGAGGAGCATGTGAATGAAGTGAACCACGACAGAGAAAGTCGAAGACGTGATGAGCATAGTGAAGTTGTGGTGGAGTCGAATGACGGAATTATTATGGGGGACAATCAACTAGATCGATTTGATCAAAACATGACGTATGGACAGATGCTTGAAGTGAAACGAGCTCACATTGGAGATGCTTCGATACCAGCTGAAAATAGTGATGAAGCACTTCTACCGTGTGCTTTGTGTGGTATTGGGGATGATGATGCGATGCTGAAATTACCTGGAGACGGGATGGGTATCCACCCATTGATCGTTGGAGTCCAACGGGTATTTGTGCACGATCAATGTGCAATTGCCTCCCCTTTATGTTTCAATCGGGATGGTAACTGGTACAATGTAACGAGAGAAATACGTCGTGGAAGAGCTTTACTATGCGTTGCATGTAATAAACGCGGAGCAACGATCGGGTGTACTATCAGTGCTTGTCAAAACTCCTATCATTGGAAGTGTGCAATTAATTACGGCTGGTCTGTAGATCAGCTTCATTTCTTTTGTCCAGATCATCGGACGGAAAGGAATGTCGAAAATGTAGCACATGAAGTGGTTGGAGAGGATGGTGGAGCGATGATTGAACCTGCTTCAAAACGTTTTGGACTGAAATTTCATCGTGAATGGTTACAATTGGTCACTTTGCGACCAATTCATCAATATGTTCCTCAAGTCGGTGATTATGTGGTGTATTTACCAGAAGGACATCAAGGATATTTACGATATGGTGGCATGATAACGCCAGAATATTACGCACGTTTGTCGAGATTTTATGCCATTAAATGTCGTGTTGTAGACGTCACTTACGTATTCCCTACTGCAGAAGAGTACACGCGATGCAGTACAATCAAGTGTGAACTTTTATTAGCGGTATTGGCTGTGCCAGCTTCAGCCTGCGATTCGACTCGAGACAATAGAGAGCACGACGAAGAAATGAAAGAAGACACGGCGTTGTTTGCTCCAGAGTCGACTCCATTTGCACAATTCACGAGTGTAGATGATCAGCTCCTTCCCACGGTATCGGAACCATCCATACGTTATCATTTTAAACTTTTATACCACTCGAACGATGTGGCAAACTTTCTTGTACTTGATTATGAATATGAGAATGGTGTATGGGGTGATTGGCATGTAGGAGATCGTGTTCAGATGCCATTTGTACAATTAAATGAGTTCGGTCTTGAGATTGAAGCTAAACTGTCGTTTGGGACAGTTGAAAAGATTATTCAAAGGCCGTTTCCAACTAGTAATTATGGCGAATTGTCTCCTTGGGAATGTGTGATGGTAAATTGGGATGATCCAGATGATGATACATGTGCTGTATGTCCTTGGGAACTGGAGGCAGCGTCAGCAGATGAGCGGCGGGAAAAACGAGAGTTATCGCTTCGAAGACGCTCAACTCGACTGTTCTTTTCACGATACCTCGTTGGAGACAAAAGTGACGCACTTTTACAAGAAATGGATCAGATATTGACACTATCAATAGCGCGAGACTTTATGTATCCTGTTGATGAAGATACTTTCATTGACTATCCAATCTCGATTGCTAATCCGATGGATTTGACAAAGATTCAACAAAGATTACGTCTTGGCTATTATCGACAAGTGGAAGCGTTTGTAGCAGATGTCAAGCTGCTGAGTACGAACTGTGAAACGTACAACATTTCATCAAGCCCTATTTCTCAAAATTCACGTAATCTCGTTGCTGCAATCTTAACGCAGACACAACGTCACTTTCCGCACCTTCTGTATGATTTAAATCGTCGAGAAGCTGATACAGAGCAAACGAGTATCTTGTATTCGTATCCTCCGGATGATTTCTTACCGAATTCTCGTCAAGATCCAGACGACATGCATCTAGCGTTATTAGAGACCGAGTTATTAACTTCAACAGAAGTAGTAAGTAGTAATAGCACAGTTGCTACCGTTGTGGATCCACCCGCTGTAATTGGTCAAAGTGCTATGACTACCGTGCATGAAGCATCACCGCAAAGAAGATTACGCAGTCGCACACGCAGTAGAGAAGAGAATACTGGCGAAAGTGCTTTGGACGAATCAGGAGATGTTGGTATCGATCAGGAAGATAATTCACTTATTCAAACCTCTTCTAGACAGGCTCAGTCGACGGTAATCGATGAAGTGGAAGGTGTCAATGCTGTGATTCCTCCAAGACAACTTCGAAATCGAGAGATTACAGAACCACAACCTTCATCCCCTCGCACACGTCGCTCACCTCGAGTGGTAACAACGTCATCTACGGGAGGAAGTTCAACACGTAAACGGCAGCGTCGGAATCCTGATCACGAACTTTTAACTTACTCGGGTCTAATGGAGAAATACTCGACTGTTGACCGTAAAGTTATCGAACGCGCGTGTAAAGAAGATTTACAGGGCGTTCTTATCATGTTTCACGAAGCTCTGACGGATGCTGATAAGACGGACGTTTTTGCAACTCCAGTGACGGACGATGTCGCTCCCCAGTATTCCGAAATCATTCATCATCCAATGGACTTTGGGACGATACAAGATAGATTGTACAAGTACAGAAGCTTCCGCGACTACTTTGTGAGTACAGTTAACGTTCACTTGTATAGCAATCGTATTGACTTTTTGGATTGTAGGCTCATGTGCAATTGGTTTTCTCAAACGCAATAACGTACAATAGCTGGAATTCTTCTATAGGTGGACTGGTTGAGGATCTACAGAAATACTGCGTCAAGTTCTTACTGGATGCAGCTGGAGTCCACTTTCAAAAGCACAAGAATCATGCGACGACAAAAGGCAGACGAATTGCTGACACTGTGGTCAAGACATCTGCTGCATCAGGCAAACGACGAGCTTTGTCCACTGTTTCAGACGATGAGGAAGATAGTTGGCATAGCAATTCTTCAGGGTGTGAAGATGAGAATGAAGAGGAAGAGGAAGAGGAGGAGGAAGAGGAGGAGGACTTGAGCGATGATTCGGACTATGGTGCAGGTAGAAAGCGTCGATTGCGGCAAGCTAGTTTCAAGGTTAAGAAGAAGAAACGTAGACGTCGGTAATGTGGCTTTGTGACTATCTTAAAAGGCTCTTGATATCTGTCTGGATCGAAATGACGGCGTAAACTCAAGCAAACAAGACACGTGAATATTAACCACAATTTCTGAATTCTATGCAAACGCTGCGGTAGGACGCACGTCTGGGAAAACTATGGTATCAGTACTTTACAGCAGCCGCACCCCCTCGATGACCTTTTCTGTCATTTCGTTGTTTTGTGCATCCATTTTCTCCATCATTCGCGCTGCAATAAGCTTTAATGCACGCAATTCGGAACCTCTGACTTTTTTGCGAGCATTCTTGTCAACCATAGCAATGGCACCAATCACCACGCCTTCTTCCTTTGCTATCAATGGGATCCCCAAGAAAAAATTCACTTGCATGGACAGCGCAAGAGGATTCTTGGCAAAACGAATATCCTTTCGAATGTCTAGGACTACAAGTGGATCAGATGACATGATTGCATGACCATCCACGCCAACATCGCGCGGTACTTGATCGCCGACAAGGCCAACTGTGGTCACAAACAAACTTGTTGATTTTGTCACGACAGAGAGAGCAGCGACATGACAATTTGCGGTCGTACACGCTAATTCGAGTAGACCGCGTAGAACGGAATTGGCAAAATCTTGCGATAGATTAAGCCGTTGAATGATCCGAACACGCTCCTTTTCAGTTGACGTCAATGGGGCATCAGGCCACGGATTGCCCTTTAAAAACGTCAGCTCATACTCAAACGGCGAGTTAACACACACATCATCGTCATCTTCATCATTTTGGCTAGCCACACTACTCGATGAATCACTTGGACTCTGAGCCATATTCTTGGCCAAGGTCGGTTCGATCGTAAATCCAGCTAAAGCTTCTTCTAACGTCACGTGAGCGGCGCTACCGAAACACTCTACATCGCTTTCACGGCTTGACGAAGTTCTGTCGCTAGCACTCGATCTGGTAGCATTATGACGGCTTTCAGACGCGGTTGAAGTCCCGTAAGCTCCAGTTTGATCGCCGTTCAAACATGCCATACAGACACGAGTACTAGCTGAAAACTTTGAACGCTGAATGTCCTTGCGAATTGCGGAACATTTGGAGCAAACGGATGAGCCGCAGATTCGACAGTGGTGTGCACGGCGCGTGAACATTGAAAAGTTACCACCACAGACAGAGCAGGAGTCACGAAAGTGCCAACTTCGACGATCACGCAGTTGATTACGTCGAATTCGGCGATTCACAATTGCACTAGGCACAAGACGAACACACCCGGCGAGACGCAAAAGCCACGCACGATCCTGTTCTAATGATGGTGCACGGTATGGAGCTGTGATGAAAAACGACACACGCGTGGTCATCGAGTTCCTATCTTCAGATGCTTCGACTACAAAGCCGCATTTTCGCAACGATTGACGTTGCATGTGAGTCTGCGAAAAGAGGGGACCACATCTTGGTAATTCAATGGATTCCATGACTGAAACACCGTAAGATGCACCGCCTCCAAGTGGATTATTTCCTCCATTCCCGTTGCAAAAAGACTGATTAAAACGCATATAAAAAAGCTCTCGAAGCGGTGCTTGTGGATGTACGTCATTAAGTGCTAGCCATTGTACCATAAGTGACGACGACGTGGGTCTCGATCCACGCGGTGTTTTTGGTGTGGCCGGTGTATTCGGTTCCGGTGTCGGTTCAGGTGCGTTCCCAGCGTCTGCGCTTACTTCGGTATAGAGCAGCGCTTGCCCAGATGCATATTGTGCACCTAATAAATCTTGTAAAAATGCATCAACTTCAGTTGCTGTGCGACCGGAGAGCAGCGCGAGTACCTCGTCACACGTTGTATTTTGTAGACGTACGACACCTTTCATCACAAGCAGTTCGTCCTGTGTATCGTGCATTTCGTAAATGGTAAAATTCTCTTTCTGCTGACGTAAAACAGCACTAGCAGCTATGGAACCAGCAACACCTTGGTCATCATCCGTGACCCAACGTATAAGTTGGTTCGCACGGGCTTCACCAATTGCTGCCAGTTCCTTTACACGCTCCTTTGTCATTGCACGTGGGACTTCATATTGTCGTGCAACTTGCTCAGCAAATGCACGTGACGTGGAGGAAGATCCACTTACGCTTTTGTTAGCCGACGAACTGTTGATCCTACGAAACATGGACACACAGAGAGGGAAGTGGAGGAAACGGGACTGGCCTCCTCTCGGAGGTGTCTACCTCGATTTGCTATACGAGTGCTCGGACACTGTGAGATATGATCAAACGTAAGTTCTAGTAAAATAATTAAAAATGGAGGAGAGGAGATAGAAATCAAGACACTGTCATATATGATTAAAATGAAGTTCTATTTAAATAATAAAAAATGCAGGAGATGAAATAGAAATTAAGGTTTAAAATAGAAAAAAATAAAAACTGTCCTGTCTGATATCGTCGCAACGTCATTTTTGTGCTCTATGCAACTAAGACAAATTTTGATAGCGTGGAAAAAGTGGCAATTACTGTTGTATGTACGATGAAATAGAGGTAGGTACACAATAAGACAATAAGACAATAATTTTCACGTGTCGTCGACATGGCTGCAAATAACGTTGCGGGCAACCAGAAAGGGATCATGTGGTTTATAAGGTTGTATACCTTGCAAAGTTACGATTCGAAGTTACGATTACAGCTCCTTTCGGTGAGAGTCTAACGATGGACAAGAATTGTGTTTTACTCAAATTATTTGCATGCAGTTGAATGGACAAAAGGCAGTACACTGACGTACATATACGTCAGTGTTTTGTCGCATGGTCTCTTTTTTTGAAAATACTGATACAGTCAAAACTTTCGAGTGCAGCATGATATTGTGCGTACATAAAGCTTCACGAACGTATTAATTATATGATTGACGACACGACAATAAAGAAGACCCAGATTCGGAGTTTTGGGCACTTTATTTTATAGAGAATTAGAAATTGAAGTCACAAAAGTTTGATTTAAAAAAAAGACTTTGTAGTAATACAAAGCTTCGGACTTAGAAGAAAATCTCATGTAATACGGTACGCATCATGTTACATGATACTCATGAGTTCAGCTTTTAGGCCAGTTAATTGTATTAATTAATGTATCCTAGGATAAGGTTAGCCGGCAGAAGGATACATCAAGTAAAGAATTGGGGGTAAAAAATGTTAAAATTTACGTAGTGTATTACGGGAGGCTGATAATTGATGAAGAGTGAGGAGTATTGTCCTGAAGGGTTGAACATTTCTCGAAATGAGACGCATAACTAGAAATTTATTGGGTATGTTGAGGCAAAGAGATGCACAAACTTTGATGAGGCTGTGCTAATACATGAACAGAGACAAAAGACGTCAAAACGCCAATACGGCGGTGATGATTGTCAGCGCAATGTCTGTGCGTGATTTAAAAGTGACGTGTACTGGAATCTAGGCCACATAAATAAATAGGGCCTTACCATATAATATGCGCTGAATGTGGTAGCAGAAATTTTTGCGGTCCAAATTCATGATGCTTTGAGATATTCGTTCGTGTGTTGAGGAATATCAACATTCTTAGCCTAGTCATAAAGCTGAGTCTCCATGTCGTGAGAGATAGACCGAAGTACTGAAATATTCCATCTGGGTTGCGCGATTTCCAAGACCGAAGATGGTCAAGCTGCATTGCATTCAAGCAAAGTAAAGTACCATGATGGTTTGTACTGGTACGGATTAGCTCAGACTTGACTTTAGATGAGCCGCTTACAACTTCATTGCAGTTTACTTCATTGAGGTGTACGAAGTCATCTTTTGTGCTTTTATCACTCGATTTGTCAAAGCTTTCATAGTGTGAGATGTGCGGCAATTCGATGAC
Organism: Plasmopara halstedii; assembly: GCF_900000015.1. Taxonomy (NCBI): domain Eukaryota; phylum Oomycota; class Peronosporomycetes; order Peronosporales; family Peronosporaceae; genus Plasmopara; species Plasmopara halstedii. Next base: position 65,874 of record NW_020187168.1, on the reverse strand, counting down.
CAAGTCTCTACAAAAATAAACAAAAGTTTATCAGGCTTGTGAGGTAAACTCTATCGCCGTAAGAAATACGCTAAACTTCCATACGTTTGAGGTTAGGGGCGAAGATATTTTCCCTATTCGTGGGAGGAGTTGACATGGCTATAAAATCTTGACAACAGTGCGTCACGCTGGCAGTCTCTATAGTGGGAAACTGCGCACGAGAACGAGCATTGAAGTGCGGGAGCACTACAGAAGGTGCATTTTCACTGTGGAAAGTATTGAATCGACTGGTGTCGAGGGTGTTCGCACCGCCTTGCCATGAGTATCATGTCTGATCACAATGCTTGTCCAGCAGCCGTCACGATAATGGGGGACTGTTCGCGAGTACGAGCATTCACAAGCGGTAACACTACAGAAGATGCATTCCCACTATGGAAAGTATTGAATCTACAGGTGTCGAGGGTGTTTGCACCGCCTAACCAAAGGCTCAACTAGAGCATTCTACATGCTTGATTTTGTAAAGTTCAAAGCATAAAGCCGACATTGAGATATATAAACATCATCCAAGTTTGTGCGGTAAACAGCCCTTAACAACTCCAGAAGCCTGCAAGAACAGTAATTGTCAAAGTCACAGACTTGGAATAATACTATGCGCTATTTGCTCTACGTGGTCAAACCGGTCCACGCGGGGGTCATGACAGAGGATGCAAGTCATAAGTAGAAATGGAGCTTGGGCCATTTTATCAATGCTGATCTGTTAGCCGGAATTTTACTTCCACTTCAGCAAATACTGGTTACAACACTAATTACCTTGTTCACCAGCTTTTTCATTTAAGTAAGCCTTTTACCTTGCTCATCCGACATAGCCGCCGAAGATGTGTGATAACTTTTGCGGTTGTGGCTCTGCGCTAGCTGTTTCCGATTTTCAGCGTGCGTTCAGACAGGTCGTGGTAGGCTTTAGCGAGTCACACCACATATACAAAACGGTACAAACCCTGTGAAGAAGTCCATCATGTAAATATGTATTGAGTTCTGACAATCAAGAAACTTGTGGGGCTTACAGTTTCGTCGTTTGAAGCTAGCGTGGTGAATATTGAATTTTTATAAAAGTCATGACAATCTCTAAGCTAGGAGGTCGTGCGCGAGAGAAGGCACTTATGTGCAAGACCTCGTCTACCAAGGAAGATTTAACTCAGACAGATCGTGTGGTACGTCGTTAGTGATCCCGCTTAAGAAATAATGTGCTCGCAATCGTTATCAATGTCCAGCTTCGACCTAAAAGGGTCCTGTATAGCGAGGGAGAGGATTGACAACAGAGTACGCATGCTCGTGTAGGATCATAGCGATTGTTAAATCTTATCGCCAACATATACAATTGTGTCTTGTCTGTCTTCGACATTTGAAAATTGCTTTATATACTCCATAGCGTCACGAATGCGATACTTTATTTCTTAATATCGTCAAGATGAATCTCAATTTTTCCTATGAATTGTTACTGGGCTCATATCTGCAAGTTATGCAAATTGGCGATAACTCCCCAACTGGCACCAAACAAACTCGTGGCCGTGTCAAAATACATTAAGATCCTGTCCAATCGGTAAAAAAGTGGTATAAAAATTTTAGAGGTATCTACTGCAATATACAATGCAAACTGACGAATGGTTTTATTTTTCTAGCACTATGAACGCTTTGCGATGTTTCTCGGGCTGGAATCCTCCATCACACAATCAACACGACCCTTTTAGAGATCTATCAAGGGTGAATCAGCAGTGGACGTGTCCAATTCGGTGCTAAGACCCTCAAGCCAATTGCTCCAAAGTTTCGCTGCAACACGCGGATCACGTTTGGAATAGTGGCCGTCAAAAAGCCATCTTAGAAAAAAAGTTTGCCCGACGGCCAACCTGGCTGTAAATTGACCAATAACAGTGTCACTGACAGCAGCTGCATGAGCATTTCAACGGATAGTACTTAAAAAATCATGGACTACCAGCATTTTGCCAGAACCGGCATACAAGTCAAGGGCACCGGTGCATGTGATAAAATTTGCTCCATTGACGCGTCTCAAACGCGCGCACACGACACCTTAGCCGTCTGTAAATATTTGACCGCAAAATTATTGCTCTCACGTTTGTTCAACTCCGAAATGTATAATGTACCGCGCGCCGTTGTCTGTACTTGAATACTTCCTCATGAGGTACAAATCACATGTTGAGTGATCAGTGAACGTTGAGCAGATTTTGCAACAGAGAGCAATGGTGTAAACGAGCTTATAAACGCTCAACAAAACGAAATCCGAGTTCAAAAACTTTACTCGTGAAAGCTCTCACCACTGCAACAAATATTGCTGAACATATCTTCTCGTATTGGATTGAGATGGATAGGAATGAGTATATTGCTTTCCTGTTGAGCGGTGTACAACTTCACAATGTGCAAAGACACATTTTTTACGGCCACGAGCCGAACAGGTGTATTCAAAATTTGACAAGAGCATACTCTATAATAAGTAGCTTCTAATCATGAACTGTATGTTTACGCTGTGGATTCTTGAATGTGATGACCCGTTAGTTTCCATTGATCTGTACTTGGCGCTGACTACATGTTATGGTCAATGCTGAAGTGTAACTCATAGGTGAAATGGTCCATCCAAATTCGGAAAAGTAGAAATTCGGACGCTCAAGAGCTCTTCTTTTTTAGTCAGTAAGACTTTCTCTTCTATTGCACACTCTCCTATTTCTAATATTTGTTTTGAGAGACTAGCGAAAGGCCATGCCATGTCGACATAGATTCTATCTAGGTACATTTGGCTAAGTCAAGTCAATTCATTCTTGTAACGCCACTGGTAGATTTACGTCAGATATAAACTTCGAGGGATCCGTCAGCATAGCATGCCTCCCAAATGAAGTATCACAAAAATGGTATACTTTTTGGCGCTGGAGATGCGCTTGTTGACGTTAGCAAAGAGATTTGAAATAAGCACACTCTGACACATTTGACAATTTTAAGTATGGATGTCCTTCGACCTTCAGCTCTGGGCGCGCCTAAATACAAGATACTGTCAACACCGTTTGTTTGCACGCTTAGTGCGGTTATAGTAGCTGTTCTTTTAGTCACTCAAACATCAATGGCGAGTTCGATAGCCACAAGTACTAATTAGCCACTTCCAGATCATCTCGCTCGAAGTAGTCATTGCAAAGTCTTTTTAGTTGTTGATGATGTCCGTCGGCAAGGGATTGCGTTGCAAAAAACATGCCGTTCTGTAGCACGCGTTTGCGCCGATAAAGTGAATGTATGGGTAACTTTAAGAATACACATTTTACAATATACTGATAGTTTTTCTGACACAGTGGGAATTGACCGTCTCTAACCAAATTTGCTTCGTGTTTTGCACTAAGGAAAAGTCTGTGATATTACATAGCTACTTTAAAAAAGCGAAAGACGTACAATGCAATAATTTGTCCCAGAACTCAGATTATCCATCAGAACAACACCGTTGCGAGTCTCACGTTACCACGTCACGAGACCTTTCAGACGAACGCTATTGGGTCCGAGCAGCGGGGCTGTATCTCTTTGCATAGAGGAAGCTTGCTTAAGATTACCTACCTTCGTCCTATACTAAAACCAGTACGAATATAGATCACAGTCCGCTACCTCCAAGTGTACCCAAAACCTTAATCCAAGGCAGATGTACTCTTCCGTTTAAAATTGAGACTGTATTTATCTGTTTTATTTTTAGTAATACCGCCTATATCTAAAACCTTATGTTTTAAATAGCAAGACCTAATCAATATGCATAACTACTGGTAGGCCCGCCACGTAGTGAC
>NW_020187168.1:61935-62064 GCF_900000015.1 Plasmopara halstedii | reverse complement strand
TTTCGTAGTCGCGCTTACCTGCAGGAGTCACGGTTTCCAGCACATATTCTCCCTGCTGCGCCGCGAGCTGATTGAGCAGCGGCACTGCGTCATTACGGATATTGCCGAGCGCGATGCTCCAGCTTTCAT
>NW_020187168.1:59620-61925 GCF_900000015.1 Plasmopara halstedii | reverse complement strand
TCATAGAGAATATGGTATCTCAAATCCTCATCGTGAGGAACCACAATTCGCGTCGTATCCGTCGAATCGGTTCTATAATACAGCAACCCGTAACTCAACGAATATCGGTGAAACTGTGCGCACCAACGTGCCGACAATTTCTTGTCCGAGTTCCAAACTTCTTGATCCCGAGTACCTGTAATAGCGATAAACACATACTATCACCCGCGTATGCGGCGCGGATCTTATCCATCACGGACGGTGTCACCGTCGTGATATGAACAAGCTCGTTGTCTGGTCTGCATGACAACGCATCAGCTGCTTTCCTGGCTTATACTTCACCTCGAAGGTGAAAGCCACCTGGCCATCCTCTGCAAGAGGTGAGGCGATTGAGTCGCAGTGCGTAGTGACGCATGATCTGTGTGGATCACAACGGCTTTGAGCACAGCAGGTGCACCCTGAACTTGACAAGTGCATATTTCATCGCAAGTAAATCCTTTTACGTGGACTGGGTAGTTCCTCTTCCGCAGCCTTAAGCTGGCTGGAGTCGAACGCGATCACCCGACCTCGCCCCTTGACGTCTGCTTGCAGCAGTGCACACCCGATGGCAAAGTCCAAAGTGTCACAGACGACGCTAAAAGGACGATAGGGGTCCGGCAACGCCAGTATCGGTGCATGAAGGAGGCTGACTTTAACCCTGTCAAAAGCCTTCAAATGCTCGGTGTTCCAGCGCCATTCTGTGTCTTTTCTAAGGGGATCAGCTTTACTTGTGCAAGTATTTGAAGAGGACAAGCCATTTATCAAGTCATATGCGTTAAAGCGCTTGTAGACGTGCAACAGCGTATTTGATCAACTTTGGACGCCTCGGTTGGACGCGGCGGTAGCCGTAAACGCATTTAGACGTTCGTCACGTTGTCACCAGCTTCGATGGTAAGTCACATGCGAGATGACGCTTTCAGTCGTGTGAGCAAGTCCTTTTAGTTCTTTGGAAGCGGCCAGCCACAATGGTCTCGACCTTAGCGCGATCCGCTCGAAGGCCACGCTTCCCGATGAAGCACCCTAAAGAAGGGAATTTCTTCGGCGCCGAAGATGCACTTATCGGCTTTAGCATACAGCTTTTTCGTGCGCATGCATTCGAATACCGCTCTTAATTGGACGAGGCGGTTCTCTTCATCCGTCCTCCCGTGCTCCGCACGACTGTGGACGAAGATGTCGTCAAAGTATGTCTGTTCATACGCCCGGTGGGACCTGAACAACTGCGTCACAAGACGATTAAACGTTGCTGGTGTATTTGACAGCCTTTGGAGTATTATGAGCCGCTCCCAGAGCATCCCACTCAGGTAACTCACCGCTGTCAGGGGAATATCACTCGCTCTCCTGAGCAAGTGGTAAGACCCATCGACCAAGTCGGGTGCACTGTACTTTGTACATCCAACTATGTTGTTCTGGAGAATATCCTTCCTAGGAATCGGCGGTTGTGCCGGAATGGTGGTGGCGTTGAGCTTATTGTAAACATGAACGATACTACACTTGCCGTTCGGTTTTCAGTCACAAAACGTTGGTGTCAAACGGGGAGACTGGTTCTTACGCACCATTCCTGCGTCGTGCTTCGCACGGAATAAGGCATCAATGACGTCGCACTGCTTCTTGGGCAGGGGTTACAAAGTATTTGGATCCCAGAACATGGACGATTTCATGACGCACACCTCTGTCCAGAAGCAGGATCGACGGAGGGTCGTTGGAGACGACGTCGTGGAATTCCTTTACCAAAGGATAGTGCGGATCCGAGGGATTTTTCAGGATCGAAGATTCACTTCGTGCGTTCAGCACCCTCTTGGTGTCCTCTATGACAGCTTCATCCAGAAGTTAAACACATATTCTGTATAATGACCGCTTCAGCTAAGTCGCCTGCCTTCAAGGCATAATCGAAATCTTCCAGGGACAACTCGTCCAGCTTAAGACGAGCATCCACTGTGGTAATAGCCTCGAGGATGACGTCGCCGTCTTCCTCTCACGTCATACCGTTGACGAGGGTGTATAGCTGTGCGCTATCGTGTACGGTAGACACATACTGGGTCAGGGTCGACAACCTGCGTCTTGGTGCTAGCATACAGCGTCGCCGTCGCCGTCGCCTCTCCGCAGAGGCTGTACGGCTCGGCAAGACCAGTGAGAACACGTACTTAGCGTCGTCCAGTGTCAGCCCCACTTCCTGGTCCACCGAAGTCCTGATGTCATAACAACATCCGACCTGTAACCGCTTCACGAAGGGCCACTCCGAGGGTGGTTAAATCAACTCTTTGCACTTTCGGTGCATGCTTTTCAAAGT
>NW_020187168.1:59175-59610 GCF_900000015.1 Plasmopara halstedii | reverse complement strand
GTGGTGTATCCGTTGAATCGGTGCTATAATATAGCAAGCCGTTATTCAACGAATATCGCTGCAATTGTGCACGCAGTCTTGGTGACAATTTCTTGTCCGAGTTTCCAAATCCCCTTGCACCCGGGAGCCCGTTGCAGCGCTACATACATCTCATCACCCGCATATGCGGTGCGGATCAAATCCGTCACAGACGACGTTACAATTGTAACATGAGCAAGCTCATAGTCTGATCTGTGTGACAACGCATCAGCCAAAGTATTCTGCTTTCCGGCTTATACTTCACCTCGAAATTATATTCCGCAAAGAAGGATAGCCATCTAGCCATCCTCTGTGAGAGGTGGGGCGACTGAGTCGCAGTGCAAAGTGACGCATGATATATATTGATCACAAACGGCTTGGAGCCGGGCAGGTGGACCCTGAACAAAATACATACTC
>NW_020187168.1:58607-58883 GCF_900000015.1 Plasmopara halstedii | reverse complement strand
TCGGCGTCTGCTTGCAGCAGTGCACAGCTGATGGCAAAGTCCGAAGCGTCACAGACGATGCTGAAAGGGCGATCAGGGTCTGGCAGCGCCAGTATTGGTGCATGCAAGAGGCTGGCTTTGACCCCGTCAAAAGCCTCCTGATGTTCGGTGATCCAACACCATTCCGCATCCTTTTTAAGGAGATTGAATAATGGTCGGGCTATTTCTGCGTAGTTTACGCTGTATTTGTTGGTGAGACCAAGCCACTTACGCAAGTCCTTCTGGTTTTCTAGAACA
>NW_020187168.1:56427-58597 GCF_900000015.1 Plasmopara halstedii | reverse complement strand
CAATCTACAATGGCCTTGACCTTAGCGGGATCCGCTCGAAGGCCACGCTTCCCAATGACGCATTCGAAAACGGGAATCTCTTTTGCGCCAAAGACGCACTTGTCTGCATTGGCGCACAGGTTTTATGTGCGCATGCACTCGATTACCCGCTCTTAAATGGACGTTGTGATTCTCCTCATCCGTCCTCCAGTGCTCCGCACGACTGCGAGCGAAAATGTCGTCAAAGTACGTCTGTGCATACGCCCTGTGAGGCCTAAACGACTGTGTCACAAGACGATTAAATGTTGCTAATGCATTTGACAGCCCTTGAGGCATCACCAGCCATTCCCAGAGCATGCCGCTCGGAGTGCTCAATACTGTCAGCGGAATATCACTCGCTCTCGTGAGCAATTGGTAATACCCATCGACCAAGTCGCGTGCACTGTACTTCGTACATCCCACAATGTTTTCTGAAGAACATCCTTTCTAGGAATCGGCGTCTGTGCCGAAATGGTGGCCGCGTTGAGCTTATTGTAAGCATGAACGAAACGCCACTTGCCGTTCGGCTTCCGAACACAATATGGGTGTCGAATAGGGAGACTTGCTCTCACGCACCATCCCTGCTTCGTGCTTCACACGGAAAAATGCGTCAACGACGTCGCACTGCTCCTTGGGCAGGGGCATTTGCGCGTTAAGCTGTGTTTGGTTCCTGGAACCATGTCTATCTCATGACGCACACCTCGGTCCGGAGGTAGGACCGAAGGCGGGTCTTTGGCGACTTGAAAAACCTTGACCAAAGGATATTACAAATCCAAGGGATTCCGTAGGATCGACAATCCACTTTGTGCGTTCAGCACTCTTTTGGTGTCTTCCAAGACAGCTTTATCCAGTAGCATTGACGAGTTTATCTCCTCGTCCAGTCATATAATGACCACTTCGGCCAAATCGCCTGCCTTCAAGGCACTGCCGAACTCTTCAAAGGACATCTCGTCCAGCTCATGAAGAGAATCTACTGCAGACAAAGCCTCGAGGGGGACGTCGCTATCTTCCTCCTCCGACATACCGTTGACGCGGGTGTATAACTGTGCACCGTCGTCTAACGGTAGACACACCCTGGATCAGGGTCGACGCCCGGCGTCTTGCAGCCAGCATACGGCGTCGCCGTCGCCTCTGTACAGATGTTCTATATCTCGGTGAGACCAGGGTGAACACGCACTCCGCGTCGTCCGGTGTAACGCTCACTTTTCGCTCCTTTGGAGCTCCGATGTTAGCTCAACATCCGACGAAGAACTGCTAACCCCGCAGTATTCGTCCAGTGGATAACGTCCACGCGCATCTGAAGGGCCGTGCCTACGATGCCTCGGACTCTGTCTGACCACGCCATCAATCGTATGCAGCGACTGCTTCGTTACTGGAGCAGCGATCAGTGGTCTACGTGCCACTTCACCTGCATCATGGGGGCCTTGCCCTCGATGCCTCGGCCCTTGGCCGGCCATGTCACGCATGTCATGCAGCGACTGCTCCGAAACTTGAGCAGCGCTCAATGGGTTACGTGGCAATCCACGATCAGCCCGCGAGCCACGCTCAGGACTCCTGTCCGATGCACTGTTGGTGTCTACCAACTCGGACATTTCAATCTTCAGCACGTTGACCGTCTCGGTCCAGCGCTCTCGCCAATAGCTTTTTTATCTCCTAGTAGAGTTGGGTTCATGACTCGCCAAAGCTCCGTCAGGAGCCGTGCGCGTAGCGCCCAAGCTATTTGACCTGCAATCAATCTATGGCTCATAGTGTTCCAAACATGCCATTCCTAGGATGAGGTCATACCCTGCATCCAAGTCTAACACTAGACAGCGTTCCACGCTATCAAAGTCAAGGAACTTTATCTCCAAGGTCTACAGGGACCATCGGGACCGTGACACGTGTCCCCGTCGCTAGGCGAACAATGACGATGTCATCCAACCGCTTTCAGCGCCTCAGCATACAGCTGACTTCCGTCCTTCGTGGAGCGTCGAGCATAATTGCCCGATGCCCCGGAATCGATTAGGATCTTCCATGGCTTCTCGAAGGTCGCCCCCACGACCAACAAGCCCGGCTTGCATACACGTACCGGGTTCAAGAGCACGGAGCTCTTCGGGGCTGGGCCCTGTTGACCAATGCCTCTCTGAGGCTCAACAATATGTAGTTTTTCCCC
>NW_020187168.1:56346-56417 GCF_900000015.1 Plasmopara halstedii | reverse complement strand
CGCAAGTAGCTCCTTGTCATGAACTGGGTGGTTCTTCTCTGCAGCTTTGAGCTGTCGAAATTCGAACGCAC
>NW_020187168.1:50241-50407 GCF_900000015.1 Plasmopara halstedii | reverse complement strand
CGATGTTCGCAATAGCTTGACTTGACTTCTCCGTGTCTTCAGTGGCGGTACCATCAACATACCGCAAACCCTTTGCGGTGAGGAACATACGCATTTTGTATGCCCACATTTGGTAACCAGTGCCATCAAATTTACCGACCTTGTCCATCGAGCTTGGGCTCATAAC
>NW_020187168.1:45863-46978 GCF_900000015.1 Plasmopara halstedii | reverse complement strand
ATCCCATGGCTCAGGGCTTGGTGGGGGAGGAATAGCCGAACAGCTAGCTGATGTCAGCTTCCTCACCATCCGATGACTTCTTGTCTACCAGAATGAGTGACTTACGACATTCGCGATGCGATAACTGAAAGCCAAGACCTGCAGAAACAATATGCAGATGTAAAAGGAAGAGGCAAAGTGGAAAGCTTTGAGGTCGGGGAACTGATTTTATGGAATTAAAAAAACTGCCTTCACATGCAGCTTCTGCTATCTTCCGGACAAAGCTTTGTCCACGGTTTATCGGACCGTTCGAGATTGTGGCCAAACGGGGCCTGGCGTACACGCTGAACCTTCCGAAACGGATGCGCACCCACTCGGTGTTCGACGACGGCTTGCTCAAGCCAAACCGGGACCCGCGCAAGTGAAGACGGAAGCGTCGGACCGGATTCCACGGGCCCGCGGCCTCCCAGAAGTTGATCCAGCAACTGGTTTTGAGCACGGAGTGCAACAAACTCCATTTCCAATAGAGCCAAGCGCTCCAACGTTGCCTGCAGCGATGCATTCGCCTGCTCCATGGCTAGAAGTCGCTCCGACAGAGAGCGGTAGTCCTCAAGGCGAGGCAGCCGGCGCATGACGTGCTGAAAATCGTCAAGAGCGTCCGCACAGCGATATACTACCCCAGCATGACGCTCAGCGGAGCTCCGATTACAAAGGACCGTGTCCTCAAGGGCTCGACGATCATCGCGAGTCACCGGGCGGCGGTCGTTCCGGTCGTCACCACCAGCCACCGACTCTTCTCGATGAGAACGGTGACGTCCACTATCGCGTGGAACGTCTAGTACCGACGACGTCGTCACCAGTGTCAGACCCAATATCTTGTGAAGTGGCGGAGATTTCCCGACTCAGGGAGTTTGAGGCGCCACTTCGGCCAGATTGCCCTGTCGCCGTGGACGCTTTTGATCGGAAAGATCAGGACGTCCTGCGTCATCAGCCGCCCCGCGCTTCCCGGCAATAGCCAGGAAAGAAGAAGGGCCATGAGCTGAGCTCAAGCAGCGGCCCTGAGCTCTTGCGGTCGAAGACAGAGCTCGCGGGAGCATGAGGGGTTGTATGCTCATACGATGAAGGGCGACAATGCA
>NW_020187168.1:43415-43616 GCF_900000015.1 Plasmopara halstedii | reverse complement strand
CGGAGTGCGTGTTCACCCTGGTCTCACCGAGACATAGAACCTCTGAACAGAGGCGACGACGACGCCGTTTGCTGGTTGCAAGACGACGGGCGTCGACCCTGATCCAGGGTGTGTCTATCGTGGACGACGGTACAACTGTACACAGTTGTACCGTATACACTTTCGTCAACGGTATGACGGGGGTGGAAGATGGCGACGTCT
>NW_020187168.1:40298-40589 GCF_900000015.1 Plasmopara halstedii | reverse complement strand
ATATTAATATAATTGTGGGATCACGCTACACGTCGAGAGCGTCTTGTTGCATCGTCAAGATTCGTCACAAAACAGTGTTGCGCATCCGGATGCTGACGCGATAACTCTTGGTCTCAACGCTGTACCCGATAAACATCTGGCCTGTGCCCAATACGCGTGTGAGATCTTCTTCGGCGTTGGTATACCATACACATCGAGTCAAAAATAATGAGGATACGCAGATCGGGGGCTTGACTTACTAGGTCCTCGATCGACGATGCAAGCTGTAAGCTTTTAGGGTCGCGATTCAGG
>NW_020187168.1:9160-40288 GCF_900000015.1 Plasmopara halstedii | reverse complement strand
GCCAGCTTACCGGTACCCACTGGGTGCTGGCAGTCCATGAGTTTGGACTTTGTGTTTGACATGCCGAAAGATTCGGCGGACAACACGGATGTCGTGGTACTCGTCGACCGGTTAAACAAGATGGCTCATTAGGCGGTGGTGCCGGACACCATCGACGGAGTCGGTACAGCAGTGCTGTTCGTGGATCGTGTTTTCCGTCAACACGGTCACCCAGAGTCGATTGTCTCTGATAAGGACCCCCGTTTCACGGGAAAATTTTGGTCGATTATCTTCAAGGTGCTAGGCACTAAGTTGGATATGTCGACAGCGGATCATCCGCAGACCGATAATCAAAGCAAAAGGGTGGATTGCAATCTGCTAACTCGTACTTGTTTTAAGTATAGAACGAAAGGTCGGTGACCTAAATTACGCCTCCTCAAGCGCTAAGCTACGGCAGCCCCGCTGCTACCGTGGAAAACACCTACCAAAAATGGCATTGAGATCGTCGGCCGCAAAGATTGCGCCTTTTTCCGAGGCTATATCAGTCGTATGGGGGGTAAGTAAGGGAGAAGACTCCTGATTCAAGTATGCTTGTTGGAAAGGCGTTGTGAGGTGCAACTGGTGGGGCAATTATCTTAGAGCGGTGGATAATCGTTGAGCGTTCACCTTTGTGCAATGTATTGTAAGTATAAAAAAGTGCGAGCCCACAGATGGTACCCATCTTGGTTTGCTGTGTTGTAACTGTTATATTGTGTACGTAGACATTAATCTACTCAAAAGTACCAAAGTACTGATACTATTGAGAACCGTGGTGATCCACAAAGCAGGAGTTTGTAGGACACATGTGTTGTAGTGCAAGGCATATATTTTATTGCTGAACATAGTAAGACATGTACGTTTACCATTCATTTGATCTAGAAAAAGTACTTAATATACGGACTCGTTGAGTCAAAGCTTTCTACGTGTGAGTGGCACAGTTACTCTCTGCGTAGAGCTAAAAATACTGGACTAGTATTAATAGTCTCGATAACGACTCCACCTTAGATAATGAAAGATATGAAATGATAAATTAATTCATGATTGGTTTTTTCGAAGTTTGCCAGGAAAAATAAGTTGATAGCTATATAAAAAATTACGCGATACAACTCGAGCATTTTGTTCCAAGGCAAAATTCCGACAAAACTACTGCATGGTCTGAACTCGAATACCCGTCAAATAAGTCAACCAAAATTGTACCATTACGTAAACAAGTGTGGTCGTCACGACGAGAGAATATATAGTCAAATTTGTTACCCTCCGGCTTGTTTCCAAATGATGATCCAATCCAAGTAGGCCCTCCAGCGCCCGAAGCAGTCAGCGTGTCATACATAGGGATAGGAGTATAATGCCCATCAATTGGACCCTGATTCGCAAGGTACTGGATGGATGAGCTCTGAGGAGCAGTATTCAGATCCCCAGTCATAAGCACCGTGTCTTTCGACTGACACAGCTGACTCAGCCGCTTTGCGACCAACACTGACGATTCAGGCTGACCACGATTAATGTCAAAATGCGTGTTCAGCATGCATACGACATGACGTGTACTTTTATCGCGAAAACGCGCTATGACTCCGGCGCGCAGATATTGAAGATTCCACGTATTTGATGGTAGTACATCAGGGGTGTCACTCTGCAGTTGTTTACAAAACGCATTAGCTTATTTTCAGATAAAATTCAGTATATCCAAATACGAGCGATTTACCAATGCAAACGTTGAAGTCTCCAGCAGTTCCCAGCGTTCGCGCTTGTAGAATATACTGTTGCGCTCATTCCACTGACATTCACCCGCACAGTCGCCCGTACTCGCAAATTGAAGATTATCTTGAAAATACTTGATTTGGTCAGGGGCTCCTTCTTGGGTACCAACAAGATCAGGATTGTAGTGCTGCACAAGCTTCTTGGCTCTAAACTTGCGTTGCTCCCAGCAACCGCTTGGGCATGGGTCGTTGGCCATCGACGTGCGAAGGTTAAAACTCATTACTTTCAGCTGAGAGGCAACATTGCAGCTTAAACTCGATGCTCGATCAAAAATGACACCTGCAAAGGTGAAGGCAAGAAACAGTGCACAGCGCATTGCAAACGAAAAGGTGAAGAACTGACAATTTATAAGTGATCTTTGAAGCCTACTAACATCTTGTCATCGTTTTGGAGGTGATCAATTATAGACGGGCTTGACACTTTTAGAACATGGCAATGTTGAGTCATGTATATTTTTTGGGATATTTATCTGAACTTTTCGATGCTCGCTGAAACGTTGCATCACGTACGACAAAATAATAGGCAAGCACTCCATATTTGTAGCAACGCAATCTGATCCGTTTAACGATGCTGAAAGTTATGTCATGGGTTTCTTGTCTCAGAAATCAAATGAAGCACCTTTTGCCTATTATGTCAAACTTTTCGAGACGTAAATTATTGTTATCGGACACATTTATGTATGGCATCAACCTGCCAAAAAATCTTTATTTTTAATGACTGCATTTTACAATTTAAAAGACTGCGGTATGAATAGCGCAATCGAGCATTCTACCCGCATGAATTCCGTTGCGCACGAGATGAGGATCTGCATTAAAATTAAAGATTACAATTACGAAATCGGAAGAACCCTATTTATAATTATTTTCCTATACTTAGTTCAAGGCACTGTGGTGGATAAACTTATCTATAAATTCCTTTGATGCGGTGTGCAATTACTAAAAAGGCTTTAGCAGCTTAAGCATAGTCTGAATGTGAAGCATTACTATTCCAAGAGTACATTGAGCCGACAACGCCAGCAGATGGATCGCCAGAACGTTCACGACGTTTTGTCTAACCTAAGTTTTGGAATCAATGTCTGACTGGTGAGAAGCTTTTCGAAGCTTCCAAACAAATAAGTGGCGTACTACACGACAACAAATTTTTATTAAGTTTACAACATTCAGTTTCAAAGGCGATGCAGTCATACCATTGCACAGAGAATATCAAAGGGGTGTTTTATATAATTATGTGTCCATCGCAACCAATTATAATATCGAGATTTGAAATGCTTTTAAAGTTGTGTTTACTTGAAAGTGTGTTCGTCACTTACATGTGCGAATGCGTTTGGTGACAGAGAAGGCAGAGGATGAATATTTTACATTGTTCGAGCGCAAGTCCCAGACCTTACGTTGCAAATGCCGATTATCTTGTGTTAAATCCATTGCGACTTCTCAAGCTTGACCGTTACTTTCGCCACTCATTTTTTTACAGTTGTGTTATCTACGCATCTGCAACTTGGTCTAACTTCATCAGCGGACGCTAGTGCATACGCTTTTTATCGAAATTTCCTTTATACGGATCGTTTTCAACTACATTCGTGCCATCCCAAATATTCAAGCGCCTCTTTTACTAAAGAATAAATAAAGCGCGTGGACACTGTAAAAGTGTTGTACACACCATCTTTGACAATGGTAGTAGACCATTCCAATCTATATATAGCATGACATAGATTGCAAAGCCGATATCGTCTTAGAAGGGGATAGCTGATGCATTGCAGTTCTTATTTTGCTTGCACTATGAGCGTGACATTGTCAGGTCGCCCCACTGCCGTTTGCCTCGGCATGGGCGCGGCTGTGTTAGCCTCAGTTTCACTTTCCAGACACAATGTCGGTTTGTGGCAAGCCTTTCGCCGTGCGTCTGCAAATTGCCGAGCGCGGCGCAATCTGTACAACAACACAAATAGATGTACGCACGAACAGCTGCTTCCGTGCACCGTGGAGCAGGGCCAAATTAATTCGAATCGACTTAGCAAGCAAAAGATTACGGTTGTACAGGTGCGGGATGTTAGGCTCGATAGAGTCGATAAGAGGCTTTTTGTTTCTGATTCAGTGTAAATACTGATTTCGAGTAGCTGAATATTCTAGCGAGTAACTTGGCTACACGTAACCATTTTCCGTACGTGCTAGAGTCCAGTCTTAACTGGGAGAATCGCAAAATGACACTGCTGCGACAACTGGATGCGCTGGACGCTGACGTTCTTTGCCTAGAGGAGTTGAGCGACTACTGGACGTACGTTTTAGCAACTTCTGTTGTTGGATGTTACGAATCTGACAATTTTTTGTGGTGCGTGACGTTACAGTTTTTTCAAACCTGAATTACAGCATCGAGGGTACGACAGCGTATATTTAAAGCGGCCATCCATCCACGTATCTAATTGGTCTGGTGAGAAGAAGCATGACGGCTGCGGTATTTTTTACAAGTGAGTGTTTTGCTGATTTTATAGGATCACGCCATTAATTTTTGTAATTAGGAAGGAAAAGTTTGAGCTCAAAGAATTTGAGGCTGTGAATTATCATGATCCACATGACCGGGTGGCTGTTTTGGCGCTGCTCAAGATGCGAAAATTCGCTCAGTTTGTTTTGATTGGGTGCACGCACCTATGGTGGAATGCCAAGTACGTTGTAGTTTTGGCAATAGCTTTTCTATGGAGGCAGTAATGATGGGAGCTAAGTGAGATTGTCATTTGGTTACAGAAAAGTAGATCACCAGATGGCTGAGCTTTACGAGCTTGAGGAAGAAATTATCCGCATGAGCAGCGATGTTCAAGATAAATACAATCATGACTTAGCCAAAACCTTGACTGGTCAGAATAAAGTCCCGATCGTACTTTGCGGTGACTTCAACAACTCCCCTGAATCTCCAATCTACGATTATATGGAAAACTCATTTATGCAAAAGCCTAATCTGGAAGGAATAAGCGAAATTTTTCGTAGCGCATATGCTTTTTACAAACCGAACGCGCTTGCAAGTGCATTGAAGTCCTCGGACGAGGCGATTGATGTGGAAGAGGGCAAGAAGTCTGAGCCGCCGCACACAACTGTAAACTACAGGCGATGCTGGACAATTGACTATATCTGGTACACTAAAAGCAGTCTAGTGCCTTCACGAGTACTAGCAATACCACCTGAGAGCGAATTACGTGCAGAGGATGGACCAGGGAATTGGTTTAACCGTTTAGTCATGTCGGACAACGTGAATCGTTTGGGGCGCTTACCATCGGGTCTGCATGGCAACTATAATGGAATTCCCAACTCTGTTTACGGCAGCGATCATGTGCCCATAATGGCCGAATTTGAATTTCTCTGCGCAACTGAAGAGAAATTAGTTGGTTGACGTTACAAGCTGTCACTTAGTCATTTATCGTCTGATACATATATGTTGAGGCTTATACTTCCTTGAACCGCGATTCTTGAAATGCTGATCTATTAATAATTAATTAATTTAGTACACTTTTTCGAAAATTTTTTTCCACATCCTGCAATCTACCATTTTTTTATAGTATTCGTAGTTGCATACAACTTTGCGTGACAGGCTTCTACTCAAATTGCAGCTTGAGTAAGCAAAGGTCTCTTGCTCGTTGATCATGGTGCCCTCAGCAACTTGGATGGTGGTAATGACCGCATCTTAAAGCTCTTGCTCTATTGTAGCCATATTTCCAGGGTTCAATCGTAGAGAGGGGTTAGAGTGTGATGAATAAAACCCTATAGCACGTGCTTGACATGGCTTACACGACCCCTAAAAAGGGGTGTCGTTCCTCATCATATCTTTTGTAGCCATATTCACCACGAGCTTTACTGGAATTACTATCTGATGTTAAGACTTTACATCCACTTTTATGACCGTTCGATGCTTTGCCTTGGCTTTGTCTGGGCGAATTCCCTCTAAGGAATTCAAATATTGATATATGAATATTGTCTGGGCGAGTTCATGTTCCTTGCAAGTCTGGACCACACAATATAGCTTTTTTGGCGTGATGCAAGATTTGTTTCTTTGTTTGAATAGGACATGACGGTTTTTATCAAAAACTAATCAAGTTTTGTGGGTGGCCGTCCTTTAATCGTACAATCTCTGCAACAATGCACTTTTACAAAGGAAAGGCTTCGATATCCTTAGAATCTGACTTTATTCACGCTCAGAGGGTGAGTGAATTCGTGCGCTCCTGCCAGGAGAGCATCAAAATTGTAAACACTTTTACTTTGCTCTGCTATGGAAAGAGCACAGCACATAAAGAGCACATAAATAGTCGTGTCGATGCAGCAATCATTGCAAGACAGCTGCAAGACTCCTTGCAGCAAGTGTTGTTCACGATTTCCAACCTTGCAAAGCGTTAGGCGTGTGGTAAGTGTTTAGACGACCACATTTTCTCCTCCCTTTACAGTCGAGCTAAAGAAGGCGCGCCCGCGCCGAGTTCTTCAAGCTTCGTCAAGGTCATTAGCACCTTCATTCGTATGCACAGCGTGCTCGCTACATGGTACCGAGCATTGTCAACTGACGTTTCACCTTTGTAACATACATAGCGGGCTTAAAACGCTCTATACATGAACCAATACGAGTGCAGCGGATCGCAATCTGCTGCCTCCAAGAGTACTTCAAACCATAACTAAGGAAACGACGCTCTTCCGTTCAAAATTAAAATTGTATTTAATTATTTAATTTGTGGCAGAGCCGCCTATATCTAGAGCATTTATTTTTCTTAATTAAAAGTAAAACCTAAGTAATATGCATAACTACTGGCAATGCTGCCACGTAGTGGCCTTCTGTTATGGTGTAGCCACACCATTGTGAGATTACACCAGCTAGTGTAATTCAGACCATTATACGGTTGCACTGTCTTTTGTGGCCCGCGCTTTCATACAAGGGTACGAGTGACCCCGTTACATCAAGTGTTGACATTAAGTGTCTCTACCAAATCTGCTTCGTGATTTGCACAGCGAATAGTGTTATTGAAATCGATCTGTTTTATTGGCACGAACCATAGCCGTGTGACGCAATATCTTGTTTTGAAAACATAGTTCATTTCATGACGCATTCCCCCTATTCCGGCTAATACGTGTGGTGGGTCTCTTGCTCTTGTCATTGTCAAATTTCTTCGACAAAGTTTAGAGACGATTCATATAATTTTTGAGGATAGCTGTATTACCCTTCATACCAGTGCGCTGCGAATTTTTCCAACAACATATTCAGCTTCGACAACTCACAACCAAGGCACTTCCCTTGGTACAAACGTACCACTTCAGTGGCCTCACCATCTTGCGATCTCTTGCACATATCCCCGAGGAATCAATCTCTATAAAAGCTTCTGCCCCGAGATAGTGAGGGCAGACTTACAGCCCCTAAAGCTACCGCGGTGACTTCATGAGTGAATTATCTTTCTCGCCACTTAATCGTGGAGGTCACAGCTCCGTACGGTAGGCTTATCACTTAAGGGTACTTAGCAATACCGTCACATCGGGGCAAAGATTAGCCATCATTCTTCTCTGCAGAACCAAGCTTTATACTCGCGACTTACAATCGCCCTACACCCTCGACGGAAATCACCAAGACCCAAAGCACTCAAGCCGACTTTCTGGGAAAGTGCTAGGCTTAATTGTGCCCCGTGTAGGTTGTGGTCAATGTGACCCAGAATTATATTGCGGAATCTAATCAAGAGAGGTGGGGTCACAGCCCAGGGTTGTTGGCTGTCAATCCCAATATCTCGAGCTCTATCTAGCCGTGAGTAGGCTAGACAGATCCGACAAGCGTCGGGCAAGTTTATACGGTGCTTGACTGTTGGAAATAAGTCGTCTAGTATGCGAAGGCATAAAAGGTGCCGAATACGGACACAATATCCGTGCGGTTTGTGACAGGGGCTGGTCAGTTCAGCTCTGTGAAGTATATCAAAGCTTTTATATTCCTGGACCAGAATCCAAAGCATGTTGAAATCCTAAGAACGTCTTAGCTTGAATGCAATGAGTCATGAAACTGACTGGAACTCGATTACTCAGGTGCCATTCAATTCTCTTCTCGTGAAGCTTTGGTGACTCATAAGCCTACCTTTGCCAGAATTAAAAGCAACTTGAGCGCGTGGTATTAGCATACATGAGCTAATGGGAAGGGCATGAAATTGCTTATTGGTTAGCAGTGCTATTGCTCAGTGTCTGAATCAGAGCTCAATACGCAGAACTGGCGGTGAACCATGTCCCCAGTGTTAGCCAGAAAAGTCGATAGTATATCGCGGACTTCAGGATCTATCTCTGCTGAGACACGAAAGTATGACTATCTCGTGGTCTTAGTTAACGCAGGCGGGACGGCAAGTAACGACAAGCTGATCCTGTCCCGTTCAGATTCGGTGAAACGTAGAAGCGACTGTGCGGTGTGGCCTTCTTTTTAGGAGCCGGTCAAGGTGAAAGTGAGTTGCAAGTAGTACGAATATAGTCTGAGACTACCATAAATGACTCATTCTTGGCATGATTTTTTTTAAGTCAGCACTCACGTGCAACGCGCCACATCCACTGTGAAGAGCAGTGAAGCTCGACGGGCAATGGCGAGAAAAATTACTCAGTCATGGGAAGACCTAGGGGCTGTAAATTTATTCTCATTAACTCTGTTGGAAGCTTTCATTGAATGGATTAAATTATTTTGAGAAGATATATGCAACAAATTTCAAGACGCTGAGGTCGTGGTAATGGCACGGACGATACTGGATGAATGAATTGAGCTTGTCATCTGTCACCAACTGATCCGTCGTTGATAACACCCATATAGCATTAGCGCAAGGAGTATGACAGCCTTTCTAAAGCATCGTATGTGAATTGCTAGCATATCACGACGTGTAGAAAGGAGACCTCCCATACATCTTACCCCCGTATAGAAGAGCACATCACTAATCTGAGCTGGTTTTAGTAACTGGATAATGCATCACACGGCAAGGCTTATAAAGGGAGCATTCTGATGTTCTAATGTTCTTTATCTGTGCAAAACCGAAGGGGGGTTGGATGGAGAAATGAATTCTACGCTTGGCACCAGACTTTTTGTGTTAGGAAGGAGTAGGGCAAGTGGCAAGTTGTGCATGCCTATCATAGGCTGAATGCAACCACAATATCGCTGAATGCAACCGCAATATCGCCGCAAATTCTGACCCCTGAACATCAGGTGCCGCGGAAAAGCAGAGTCGGTTTGACCTTTAGAGCCATGACCTGGCGGATAGGAACCGTTGGCACCATATCGATGCAGCGATATCTCTATCACTGTGGGAAATAGTACGTGTGATATGTGGTATGTGACTGGCTGACCACATGAACAGTCAAATGTACTAGCAACGCTCGTTTGTCTGGTAACGCAGCTTTTCAGGCCATAATTAGGTCATACACAAATCTATTACAACAACGCATTGGGCCATTGTTGTATGGAGCACGAGCTACTGGGTGTTGAAGACCACCTCAAACATCTACGAGCAGTGCCCGAGAGTATGCGTCTAGTTATGCTATTTGCCATTTAAAATAAGCGTCACTTCGGCGCCGAATAGATTATTATTTGAAAATGCTCCACTGGGATCAGGGTCTGAGGGCAGATACCGATCAAGGCCGTCGTGGGTAGGTAAGTACCTCTGTCGCAAAGAAGCTTAGCTTGGCTAGCCATTTTTTGCACAAAATTAGTGTAATGTATGACGATACGTCCCATTTCTTATAAATTCTCTTCAAAAGAAGTTACAGTGACGTTAAGATAAAGCATTAGAGGCTGAAAATGAAGTCACATGATCACCACTATTCAGACACTTCCCAATTTGGCTTGGCTATATCGAGTCGCCTGAGGCGCTTCATCCTTGCTAATGGGTATTAAGTGTGATTGAATATAAGTCTCATCCTGGAAAAGTCAGTTATTACTTGCAATCCAAAAATACTTGCGTCATATTCAGGGTATACCTGCTTGGCTTTGAGCCCTTAGTGATCTATACTGGTTATGCGCAATCCCACACCGCACACCTCTTACAGAGAATAACAAGATGCGCGTTCTTTTAATCCAATCATACATTTTATGAGAATAAGCTAGGTTGGCGTAATGTGATGTTGGATGCGCTGATGCGTCGCCCTGACAATAAACTATCGCATTTTGCAATGGTGGCAGTGCCGATTGATAGAGCATACCAACTGCAAACGGGCCAGGCGCAGCATGTGTTTCGTTGCTTATATTTTGTAAAAACATTTATTCTAAAGCTAAACGCCCTTTTTTCGGAGTGCGCGATTGCACGTCTCTGCCGCTATGCCTTCTCCTAAAGCTTGCATAAATATAGTACTGACAACATGATACTTAGCGTATATTTGTGATGATGAGTCCAGGTCCAGAATACTGTACAAGGCAGATGTGACACATTTGTTTGGCCTCTTCGATTGAGAAAATACATACTGCTCAGTAAGCGCTAATTACTGCGTCTTTACAAGTTAAAGCAGAGAGGACGTATGTGCGCCCGTGCGAAACATGTCAGCAAGTTAAAGCTCGCCGCATGCTTCGGCACCTTGGTCAATCTACCATTTTCAGCAGAATGTAGGCAGTTTATTCGTTTGGACTTCACTTCCGGTCTTACCACACATGCGTACGGTAATACCAGCATTGCAGTATTTATAAATTGTCTGATCAACGCCGCACATCCTGCGGCCGTCAGCTACACCGCTACCGGGGTGCACAGTCAAACTGCCCATCGACATTGTTTTTCTCTAGATCCGCTCTTTGCAGCAAAGAGTCGGCAAATGTTATTTAAGAGCTCGGCACCAAATCGAATATGTCAGCTAATGAACATTTGAGGACAGATGCTCAGATGAAACACTTCAACCGCGTTGTAAGTATATCGCTTGGAGCAAATAAACTCTTTTTCTGGCTATGGTAAGTGGTCTTGATTTCTGTCTCAACCCAAACGAAGCAATAGAGCGTTTCACCCGAATTATCCAAGCTAGAAGATCACGCTCGAGATTAGGCGCTTCTAGGTGGGCAATTAAATGCGATAAATCCAGGGAGTTCTAGGCGTATCAGGTGCGTTTAAAGTATTGTACACCCTTCTCGACAGACAAAAGCTGTCAGATTATGTCCACGAGTTGAGGACTCTGGATGACGCAATCGCGTCATACCCTCTCTCGGAGTAGGCACGTTTACGATCTTCGTAAAAGGCCTCCGAAGGGATGCGGCTCGCACTGAAACGTTTAACATCGAACTTATTACTTTTGAGGGAGCTGTGCTAACCGTAATTATTGCAAATTACACCTTTTGAGGTGCGAGTGCCAAACTGGGTACTGTAACTGGACGATTTACGGGCCCGGCAGAGGCGGAAGTACTCAGCTATTCTAAGGAAGGAGAGATTTAGCTGCTAAAAATCTTTGCGGTAACAACAAATGCTTCATCTGCGGTAGTACAGAAAACCTGCGGTAGTACAGAAAACCTGCATCTTGCATCCGTAACATTCGTTTGAGAGGTCGGATGGGTCGGGCATTTATACAAGAGCGCACCACAATGAATCTCTCGCTAAAAATAAGCGGCTAAAGTTGATACAGGTCGGCCTGGAAAGAACTCGGGTTGATTCTACCGCGTGAACATATCATAATCCGCCTTTTAATTAGTGGCTTTCTCCAAGAGAGGTTGGGTTCACAGCTAAGACATGCTTGTTGGTGATGAAAAGATTTCGGAAATTGTGGAAGTTACTATATGTTTAGGAGCACGGTACACTTCTGTATGAGGCGCGACTGTCGAAAACAGTATAATGTGCGAAGGAATTAGATATGCCAAAAATGAATGCTATTGTGCGTCTTGTGACAAAGACGCCAGATATTATTTTAAACATTTTAGTGAAATTTGATAAAATAAACAGCGTGAAGCAATGTTCTTTCCTGTACCACGATTTTAGCTCCTATTTCACCCTAGATATGGCTTGGCTAGAACTCTACGAACCATGAGCCGACTGGAAATTAAAAACGTATGCACCCCTCATTTGTCTCCTGATGAAGCTTAGGTGACTCGCAAACTCACCTTTACCAGAAAAAAAAGTCTATTAGGGCGGACATGAAGCTACAATATATCCGTTGCGGAGCATGGTTATTCGAATTACATGGCATTGGTACTGCTAAATGCGTTGAGCTATGCCCGGAAGGCAAATACGGCAATGTGTCCACTCAAGTGCGACAGAAAAGGCGCCTGTGTATCGTGATCGCCAGAATGAATGCCTGAGGAGACCAGAAAGGATAATTGTTTGGCGCGGTCCACAGAATATATCTTTGGCAGAACGTTAACAAACAAGCAGTGAGCTGCTGTCATTGTCGGACGACATTGCGTGGGTTCCTGCCCTTCGTATCTTTTTGCGAGATGAAAGGGGGTTTGCAGGGATCATATGTTTCGTACTACTCCTAGTGAAACTTTCACAAGTGCGGAGCTGCTGAGCAGCAAATCTCTTTCTCACCAGCTAGGCTAGACAATCGCCTTCGGAGGACTCATAGAGCTTGAACTCTCATCACTTTATTCGGCTTCCTCGGTAAGGAAGTTATCATTCGCATTCAATGCTACCTGGACCACTTTCTTAATCACGATAGAGTGAACGCGACAGGTCGAGATACGCGCCGCACCTGTCTAGAGGCAGCTTATGGAGATGGTCATCTTTACAGATTCCAGAAAAGGGTCTTCAGCCTTTGACGATGAGTGTTATTAACCCTTGGTTATTTTTGCTTCGTTTGACGGGTCAACAAAAAATTTAGGATATAAGGTACGCCGGTTTTGGCGGTGCTGACACTCGCGAACACACATATGACCCTTCAACACTTTCCATGTCGAAGACAGCACTTTTCCCAGTTTTAACACGTAAGCGTCGTATTACGCGCCCGGTTTTTTTTTTAAGTCGCTAGATCAGCTCGCTCATACATTGTCTGGGTCTAGCTGAGGGTGTGGTCGTTGATCCAAAAAAGAAAAATTCTTTGTCTTTCCATTAGAAAATCTGGATGCTTATCATAAGCAGTCTCTCAATAGGTGCTTATTGTGCACTCACCGGTATTTGGTTAAGAAGGCCCGTAAATGTCTCACGTGCGCATGCTTATAGCATATTATCATCTTTTGACCCTAGTGCGGCCAAGTGTGTTATCCACCTAGACTAACCAAGAACATGAGAATTTTTTTGCGTCAAGCTGGTTCGAAGACAAATGGACTTACAACTCGAGTTTGGTACGCAAATAAAGTCGATATAGACTCGGTCGTCAAATTTATGATATGGGCTACCTACTTCAAAGTGATTCCAGATACCTCGCACAATGAACGTATTCACTGTACGAGTCCTCGTTAACCAAACGGGCAGGGGATGGGTTCGCACACGTATTACCCAGAAGCGAAACCGAGAATTTCTATCACGTTAGAATTTATTCTGTATTAGTCTATGTGCTGCATAGCTTGAAATAGCTGTCCTTGTGCACCACTGACCTTTTTTGTGGAGTCTTCTCGCCCGGGTACTTCAGTACTTCTGAGCTTTGCTCTACGTTTGAAAGGCAATACGCCATAGTACAATGCGTACTCCAGTACAGAAATCTCTTGTGACGACATCGTCTGCAGTTGTAGTAGGCTCAAACGATAAGCAGTTATATATATATATAGACGTGAAGAAATTGCAAAGCGAGGATTGAAAGGTCAGTAACCCCTTCAACTTTTACATTCGCGCGTCACCCGCTCTTAATTTGCTCTACTTCTTGGTTCTGTCGGTCTTATGACTTTCATTCTGTGCAATAACCCCAATTATAGTTTGCAATACGATGTGTCTATAGAGACTTTAGCCTTAAGTGCGACGTTTCGATAAGAAATAATGTGACTGGGCGAAAACTAATGTAAAAACGGAATGTGATTCAGCTTTTGTTAAAAGACGAAAAAACTTAGAAGACTCATCCTGCTTTTTCATCTCGCATAGCAAAAAAGTTAGAGATATCACGTCAATGTACTTCTATGCACGGCACAATTGTGACTAGATCTATTCAATTTGTTTCTAATGCGATCGTGACATGCACTAATGCGATCGTGATATGCACTTGATACCTATAAAAGGAGCAAAGTTCTCAAAACTTCATATTACTATTCAAAAATGAAGTCTGCTACCCTGGATCGAGGTGAGTAAGAATCACATTTACACAAAAGCAGGCAATACGAATACCACGCGTACGAAGCATGAGAATCAACCCTGACCCTCGTATATTTCAGCATTTCCTTTCAAATGTACCCTGGTCTATTAAATAATCTGATAAAAATTGAAAAAGTATATTTTAGCCGCAACGCAAACTGCTTCCCACAAATTCGAGTACTGACATGAGGAAAAGATCATGAAAGCTGTACTCTTGGCATATGTACCAATGATTGTTTAATCGTTTGTGCGATATAGATTACCCTTTGGCTCGGTCATCCACGTAAAAGTAGTGATACAAATGAAAAATGCGTCGCAATTTGATCGACAACGGCAGAGAATAAAGCGTTTGATGTGTTGCACTAGCTCACTGTTAATAAAATGAATGCATGAATACATAGATTGACGGTCTATCTTCGAATCGCGTTGTTGCTCCAGGGAAAATAGATTCACCTCTTCTTTTTGTCTAACTCTTTCGACTCGAACTACTCTCTAAAAACGAGAGTGCTCGAGGCAACCTGGTCTGATCTTGAAACGATGTGGAGGATAAAGTAAAGTACGCATATTCTCGGTGGGTCCTTCGAATTTGTTTTTCATCCGTATATTTTTCCGGCTCCGATGTATTTATTGTGTTGGGGCTAGTAAGTCTAACGCCTACAGCTCGCATCACAAGCATCTGAGGCAGTAACTCAGGGAATAAGGGTGGTAATGGGGTTTAAGCTGAGTTGTGCGGGTAGTGTTGAGCAAAAGAGTAGATAAAGTTGGGGTTTGTTGCTCTCACAAGTTTGTGCCTGCTGAATAGTAGTATTGTGCTAGTGTCTTCACAAGTAGTTTAGCACGTTTGTGAGCCTAGACCACAAGCAAGGCTGCTCCTTTGAAAAGAGAAGTCGATTGATAAAGGATCGATACAATGGGGTTTAAATCTTGGTATGCAATACGTACATATTACACTGTTTTCCTTTGGAGAAAGAGTAAAGCTTGAAATTTTTACCCAGGCAATGTATCCCAGGTACAAAATCTAATTGATGATCAATCAAAGGAGGAATCCGTGGCACCATTAAGCTGCTAGCTTCATGCGACGGCTATACTACAATCGGAATAGAACGGATATTGAGGCCACTTTGTAAAATTTCAAGAGATAATAATTGTGCTTTTCGTTCTGGGTCGTCGTCGAAAAAGGCGTCAATGACGTCAAACTGCTCCTTGGGCAGGGGCCATTGGCGTGTATCGCAGTATTTGCCCCCGGAACCAGGTCGATCTCATGACACATACCTCGGTCCGGAGGAAGGACCGACGGCGGGTCTTTGGAGACGTCGTCCTGAATTTCCTTCACCAAATGATAATACAGATCCGAGGAATTCTTCAGGGTCGATGATCCATTTCGTGCGTTCAGCACCCTTTTGGTGCCCTCCAGGACAGCTTCATCCAGAAGTGACGACGAGTTGATCTCCTCTTCCGGTCGTATAATGACCACCTCGGCTAAATCGCCTGCCTTCAAGGCACTGCCGAACTCTTCAAGGGACATCTCGTCCAACTTAAGAAGAGCATCCACCGCTGAAATATCATCGAGGATGACGTCGCCGTCTTCCTCTCCCGTCATACCGTTGACAAGGGTGTATAGCTGTGCGCTATCGTCTACGGTAGACACATCCTGGCTCAGGGTGGACGCTTGACGTCTTGCGGCAAACATATGGCGTGCTATCGCCTCCTCACAGAGGTTTTACGTCTCGGCGAGACCTGTGTGAGCACGCACTCAGCGTCGTCCAGCTCTGCTCCATCGTAGATTTGATGTTATTAACAACATCCGTCGAAAAGCTGCTAGTTCCGCAGTCTTCGTTCGGTGGATAACGCGCCACTCCACGCGCATATAGCGGTGCTCAATGGATTACGTGTCACTCCACGTGCGTCACTGGGACCTTGACCTCGATGCCTCGATTCTCATCTGACCATGCCAATCTTGACATGCAGCAACTGCTTTGATACTTAAGCAGCACGCAGTGGGCTACGAACCGCTCCACTTTCAGCTCGCGAGTTCGGGACTCTTGTCCAATACACCTTCAGTGTTCAGCAACTAGGATACTCTGATATCCAGCTCATTCACCGTTCCGGCCCAATGTCCGCGCCAATAGCACTTTTGCTTCTTAGCAGAGGTGGGATTATGACTCACCAAAGTTCTACCAGAAGACGTTCACGTAGCGCTCAAGGTCTTCGGCCTCCAATCATTCCATGACTCATAGTGTTCTAACCGCGTCATACCAACGATAAGGTCATACCTTGCATCCAAGTCTAAGAATAGACAGTGTTTCACGCAATCGAGGCTCACAGGGACCCTCGGCACAGTGACTCAACTCCCCGTCGCTATGTGAACAGTGACGGTATCATTCAGCCGCGCTTTCAGCGCCCCACCATACAGCTGATTTCCTTCAATCGTGGAGCGTCGAGCATAATTGCCCGACGCCCCAGAGTCGATCAGAATTTTTCTTGGCTTCTCAAAGCCCTTCACGGACGCTTTTACGACCAGCAAGCCCGGCTTGCATACACGTTCCGAGTACAAGAGGACGGAGCTTTTTGGGGTTGGGCCCTGCTGATATTAACCTCCTTAAGGCTCAACAGAGCTCAGTTTTTCTCCAGTAGGCCGCCCCGCGCCTACTGGGTGTTGTCGTTTCCCTGCGACAAACATGAAGACTGGTAAGAAGCGGGACGTCGGTTTGATGAACCTTGACGCGCCTTTCGCAGGGAATTACTAATCCGAAGGTGACAGGTGTCTCTACAGACAAAACACCGTTGAGTGTCCGATTGCTGCTCGGCATCTCGGAGCTCTGCCTCCTCGTTCTTAGCATAGCTGAGTTACATCGGCTCAGACCCGCTCGACGAGCTGCTAAAGTGTTCTTTCCAATAAAATCGTGCCGACTTAAAGTTGAATTCGGCATTCAACGCCGCATTTACTGCTTCTTCTACAGAAGACGGATGCACACGAAAGACATCCATTCTGGCCACGCCAGTGCGGAGGCCCTCTATAAAGACGGTCACTGTGACCGCCTCGGGGAGAGGATCGGCTGGGATATCGACAATGAGAGTACGCAGCGCTTGGACAAAGTCCATCAATTCCTTCTTGCCCTGTCGGGCGGCAAAAAAACGCAATCGCACACGATATGCCTGGTTAGGCGGGGAACACTCGTAAAAGCTTCAGCTTCAGCTCCATCCAAGAGGGAAACGCCGCTTCGATCGATGTAGTGCCCATTCTTGCACTTGACCACCGAGTTTGGGAATAGCCTGCGTCACGTGCTGCTGCTCGGACTCGAATATGGAGGACGTCATAACCATCTCGGTCTTCCTCATCCAAAGCAGGAGATTTTCTCCATCCTTGTCCTCAAAGGTCTGAATGCTCACCATGAGCGGCTTGGGTTGAGAGGAGTCACCCATCATCGACGGTGGCGTCATGGACGCAGTCGACGCCGTCAGCTATGAATTGCTGAGCAGATTACATCAAGTGCTGGAACGGTAGATTATGAATCAGCACGATCACATTTCCCGTGCCAAATCAATTATTCTCAGCGTGCACATAATGTCCTTTAAAAACCTATAAAATCTCTTAATGTAAGCGCACTCTCGCCAACGACTCATCACTAAATGTGCTTCGGGACAATCCTTTAGATATTATGAACAGCGAAGTGGTCACATACTCTCGTACTGTCGAAAATATCTGACAAATATTGTTTACTAACTCGCTGGTATCGCCACGATGCGTTGTAGTTTTAAATATGGGCATATTCTAAAAGGGGACACACTTTGACCAGGACGTGACAGCTTTTGTATAAAACACCTGTGATCAATTCATCCAACGTAAATTACACAGTATTTTACCAGCTGTAGCCAACCAACGCGACCGCAATACCAAGAAGAATTCAGCTATCAATTGTCAACCCAATAAATTTGAAAACACCTCCAGGATACGGTTGGTTCGATTGAGGTTCCGGATGAGCACAAGCTCATACCAGACACCAGTGTACTACCAGCCCAGTTTGTTCGTCAGGTGGGGAGACCGAGGAAGCGACGCATCAGGTCACGCGGAGAAACAGGCGGTAACTAACGCAAGCCGTACACGTGTGGGGGGTTTGGCATCCGGGGGCATAATAGAGCCACGGGACGCCTTTCTCAGCCCTGATAGCGAAAAATAACGTGGAACAATTTTCTATTTGAAGATTCGTTTCGCTTTGGCTACCAGGTGTTTGTGACTTGCTATTCGAGATCATATGTACTCAGGAATTAATCCCATTTGACTCATTAACCGCTGCATACACCATTCTATTAGGGTGCGCGCATCTCTTGTGGACGAGCTTTAGCCTGTTTGTCCCTCCTCAAACGTTGTCTACCTCACGTTGGCTACAGTTAGTAAAATACTGTTTGGTTTACGTTGGATTGTTTTGACCCTGGTATTTTATACAAAATGTGTCACGTTCTGTTAAATTGTCAAAGTGTGTCACCATTTGGAGAATTCCCATCAAAAATTGACTTCATACATGATTTGCTCACCTTTACACACACCCATACAATTTTTAAAACTGGATTAAAGGAGCTCGTTACACACACTTTTTGATTAAACTCTCGTAAGTTCAGCCAGATCCAGACTTTCACTATACTTGTCTTTAAACTTTACAAATGCGTCATGTTCTACAACACAAGGAGCAACACGGTATGCAATGCAAAACAATTGGGTATTCCATACCAATAGATTAGTTCTGCAAGTGCAGCTTTCATCGCATCATGCTGCGCCATTTTCAGGTTGTACTTTGGTCTTGTGAAAACCTTCCTCCAGTACGTGAGCACATAGAAAATTTCGAAAGAAGGAAAGGCTATTTTCTATTACGAGTTATCCCACAAAACGTTTGTCAGTGACAACTGCCTGAATGTTGTTCCGGGAGTGATTATGCCGCTCGAAAAACGCAGCAATATACTCCATGGTAGCAGGTTTCTAGTCCAGCGCATGAAATTTATTCCTGAGATCCTACGTTCGATAGCTGACGTAATTACTGACTGCCTGTGTACGCACAAGCATGGTAAACATTAAGCGTGGTTACTCGCATTGATGCAAACCACCTTGTCAGCATATCCGGATTTAGAGAGACCGATATGATATCTCCTAGCTCACCATGTTGTCACGCCACTTTTGAAACATGACTTTTGTGGCAAATCTACATAGCGACTACATGGGGCCTTGGACAAAATGAATGCCGTTGTTGTCTACTTTGGCAAATGTATAACAAACACTGGCTCGCTGCGCCGTTATAACACTCAAATCTTCTTGTATAATATTCTTAGTCTGCTGTAAAGGGAAGATCGTATCTAATAAAGCTAATACAGCAAGAAACGACAGTTCAATGTTATATCAGATTCAACATTTTTTTGCATCGCAGCTTTCACCAAAAGCACCAACCAAGCTGAATCGAAAGTTATCGGCTGATATCAGCAGTGCTGATCTTCATGTCTGTCACAAGACCACGTTCCTTGCGAAATTAGATATCGCGTTGAGCTCACGGAGCAAATCTAATAGTTATCCTGGTTGTATGGCTGTGCCTTGGGATCTCGAGAAATCGAAATTATTTTTAGACGTTACGGTATATAGATACAACGATTCCCAGCGAGAATTTTCCTCAGATTGACTCCTTGATTCACAAGTCTCGTGGATCGGATTGTAAAGTTTGTGCCACGCCTAGTGTATCCCCAGCCGTGGTCTCTACGTCCTTTCGCACGTGAAGCTTGCATCACACCATGCATGCGGCGCATTTCCCAACATAATGAGATAGTTGATTGGGTGCGTGAGAGTAAGCCTCCCAATCGACACCCACGTTTTGTGTCCAGAAACCGAACGGCAAGTGGCGTATCGTCCACGATTACAATATGGTCAGCGCTGCCACCATTCCGGCACAGACGCCGATTCCTAGGAAGAATATTCTGTGAAAGTATTTTTGTTGGATGTACAAGATACAGTGCACTCGACTTGGTCGATGGGTATTACCAATTGCTCATGGGAGCGAGTGATATTCCGCTGACAGCGGTGAGTATTATGAGCGGCATGCTCTGGGAGTGGCTGGTGATGCCCCAAGGCTGTCACACGCACCAGCAACATTCAAACGGCTTGTGACGCAGTTGTTCAGGTCACATCGGGCATATGCAAAGACATACTTCGACGACATCTTCGTCCACAATCGTGCGGGGCACGGGAGGACGGAAGTAACGAACCACATCGTCATTGAGAGCGGTGCTCGAGTGCATGAGCACAACTAAGCTGTATGCTAATTGAGATAAGTGCATCTTTGGCGCTGAAAAAATTCCCCTTTAAGACTACTTCATTGGGAGCGTGGCCTTCGAGCGGATCCCACTAAGGTGAAGGCCATTGTGAACTGGCCGATTTCAAAGATCAAAAAAGACTTGCGCAAGTGACTTGGCCTCGCCAACTACTTGCACAAGTACAGCGAGAATTATGCGGAAATGGCACGGCCATTGTCGAATCTCCTTAAGTAGGATGCGGAATGGTGTTGGGACACCGAGCTTCGGGAGGCTTTTGATGGGGTCAAAGACAGCCTCCTGCATGCACCAATACTATTTGTCAGACCCTGATCGTCCTTTTAAGGTCCTTTGTGACGCTTCGGACTTCGCGATCGGCTGTGCACTGCTGCAAGCAGACACCGAGGCGCGAGATCGGGTGATGGCGTTCAAATTTGCCAGCTTAACGCTGCAGAGTAGCACTACCCATTCCACTTCAAAGCCGTTTTTGAACTACATAGACCATGCGTCACTACGCACTGCAACTCAGTCGCCCGACCTCTCGCAGAGGTAGGCTAGATAGCTCTCCTTCTTCTTAGAATATAACTTCGAGGTGAAGTATAGGCCAGAAAAGCAGATGCTTCGGCTGATGCGTTGTCACTCAGACCAGATTATGAGGTTGCACATGCCACGACGGTAGCGTTGTCTGTGACGTATTCGATCCGCGCCGCGTGCACGGGTGATGATATCTGCGTAGCGCTGCTATGGACTCTCGGGAGCAAGGAGTTTAGAAACTCGGACAAGAAATTGTCGTCGCGACTGCGTTCACGGTTGCACCGATATTCATTGAACAATGGATTGATGTAATATTGCACCGACTCGACGGATACGCCACGACTTGTGGCTCCTTACGATCAGGATTTGAAGCAGTGTATCCTCTATGATGCCCACGACTGGTCATCTCGGTCGTGAAAAGACGTATAGCTATGTGAGTTGCCGCTACTGGGTGGTCTAAGCTGGACAAGTGGAAGAACACATAAGTGCGCACGTGTGAGACATGTCAGAGGGTGAAACCTTCTCTGAATGCGAAGGCGCCGCTGGCCAGCTTACCGTTACCCACTGGGTGCTGGCAGTCCATATGTATTGACTTTGTGTTTGGCCTGCCGAAGGACTCGGCGGGCAACACGAATGTCGTGGTATTCGTTGACCGTTTGAGCATGATGGCTCATCATGCCGAAGTGACGAACACGATCGACGGTGTCGGTACAGCGACGCTATTTGTGGATCGTGTCTCTCGACAACATGGACTCCCAAAGTCAATTGTATTTGACAGAGACCCACGCTTCATTGGGAAGCTTTAGTCGACGATTTTCAAGATGCTGGGCACCAAGTTGACCATGTCAAAGGTGGACCATCCGCAGACCGATGGTCAAACTGAGCGCGTGAATCGCGTCGTTGTAGACGTTCTTCGCAGCGTCTGCGCTAAAACGCCGAAGCACTGGGGCGCTACGTTGCCACTCGTATAGTTTGCTCTGAACAATGCAGTGTATTCATCTAACAGCTATACACCGTTCTACGTAAACGGGCTTTTTAATTTCCGCGTCCTGCTGACGCCGCCATCCAATGGCTCGGGGATTGGTGAGGGAGGAACAGCCGAACGGCTAGCTGATGTCAGCCCCCTCACTGTGCGTAAAGAAGTCGATGATATCCGTCTACCAAACTGAGTGTCTTACGACACGCTCGCGATGCGATGGCTGAAAGTCAAGACATGCGGAAGGGATATGCAGACAGAAGAGGTAGAGTAAATATTGAAAACATTGAGGTCGGAGACCTGGTTTTTAAAGTGCGAAACCCTTCCTACATATGCAGTTATTGCTGTCTTAAAGACAAAGCTCCGTCCATGGTTTATCGGATCTTTTAATGTTGTGGTCAAGCGGGGACTTGCGCATACGATGAACCTTCCGAAACGGATGCGCACCCTACGGTGTTTTATGTGGGCTTCCTTAAGCCGTACCAGGACCCGGCGCAAGTGAACGCGGAAGCGTTGACACGGGGCAGCACCCACCTGCGCACAACCAACCAGAAACTGAACCATCAACTATGTTGCGCACGAAGTGCAACGATCTCCATCTCCAACGGCGCAAAGCGCTCCGCAAATTAATGTATTTGTCTTCTCGACGGCTAGGAGCCGCTCTGACAAAGCGCGATAGTCCTCAACGTGAGGCAGTCGGTGCACAAAGTGCTCCAAGCTCTTGCAGTCTTTCTCACAGCGATATACGACCTCAGCACGATGCTCAGCGGAGTCTGATCGCGACGGACCTTTTCCTCAAGAGCTCGAAGAGCATCGCAAGTCACCGGACGGCAATGGAACCAGTCGTCATTGTCCGCCGCCAAATCTCTTCGACAAAACGGTGGTGTCCAATATCACGTGAAACGTCTTGTGGGTCGACGTCGTCAACAGGTCAAACCCAGTATGTTGTATAGTTGCGGGATACCCATACTCCGAGAATTCGTGGGGTTCAAAGTGCCACTTCGGCAAGGCTGCCCAGACGCCGTAGACGCGTATGAGTATAGGGATCATGACGCATCGCGTCGTTGTACGCCCCACGCTTCTTGGCAATAGCCAGAGAAGCCGAAGGGCCATGAGCTGAGCTCAAGCTATGGCCCTGAGCTGCTGCGGTACCCGTGCGAGATACCACATAACTCACGAGAATGTGATGGATTAATCCATACGTCGCAATGCGACAATACGAAGGAAGTCGGCGTTGCGCCTTGAGTCTGGCAAACTCGAACCGAAGATGGCGCTCCACGCGCATGTCCACTTCCTTGTGGCTTCGCTGTAGGTTAGACAGCGAGGAAAGTTTCCCGTGCCGCTGCACACATCGAAAAAAATCTTCTCATCATCTGCAGCGGTTTCGCCAGGGGCAAGCACCACAGTAATAGTCCGCCCTCTTTTAGCGCAAAGTCGAGCACGGTACCTATCCGTGGGAATTTCTTGAGGTACCAAGAAGGAGCTCGAAGAGCTTTTGCTGGTCAAGCTCAGCTTGTGTGGTGACCGAGACCCCGCCTACGTAGACTCCCAACGATCGGTTGATCGCGTCCTTCGCTTCAGTAGCGAGATCCGCCGAGCGAAAGCTGTATTCCACACGAAGGTCTATGACCGACCGTGGATTCGAGCGCATGAGAGCCGTCCTGTGGGCAACCCCCAGCTGCTGCATCTGTGCCTCGTCGAGGCGGTTGGTAGTGATAACACTTTCCTCGGAGGTCGAAAGGTCAGGAACCGGACACGGTGTTCGCAAGGTTTGAGCAGGGCTCACGTCGCGCTGCGGGCGCTCCTCGTCCTCCTCTTCTTCCTATCCTGGGAGAGGAGTATCCGACTCCTAGTCGGCAAATCCTCGACGAGAAAATCCGTCGCCCGTGGCGGGCGCGATGAGTGGCGCCCTATTGCCGAGGCTTGGGATGTGATCCCGTGAAGCTGCGGACGTACTGTCCGGAGTTGCACCGCGTGCAGCGGGACTGCCGTAGCTCTTTGCTTAGATGAAGCTAAGCTAAGGTTACCGAACTTACGTCAGAACCAATACGAGTATTGCGGATCGCAATCCGCTACCACCTAGAGTAGCCAAAACCTTAACCAAGGCAAATAAACTCTTCCGTTTAAAATTTAAACTATATTTACCTGTTTTATTTGCACCAATATCTAAAACAGTAGGTTTTCCCAATTAAGTAGTGAAACCTAATTGATATGCATAACTACTATGGCAGTCCTGCCACGAAGTGGCTTCTTATTACGGTTTAGCCACATCATTGTGCTTACCAACTTGTATAATCCACACCTTTGTACGGTCACATCATCTTGTGTGACCCGCCCTTTCATAAAAGGGTACGTGTAATTCCGTTACACATCGCCTGCAGGAGTCGAAGAAGGGCGCTCTCGGAACTATCAAGGCTGGGTGTTTTTCGTATTCTAGACACAGGACTCATTGAGCGTTCCGGTGTCTTGGACACGCTAGCCTCGTACGAGGCGACAGATAAATGTGAATTGTGGGTGTCCACAATTTTGATGGGAGAGTGTAACGGGGTTACACGTACCCCGGTATGAAAGGGTGGGTCACAGAAGATGGTGTGATCACACAGTGGTGTGGCTACACCTTAACAAGAAGCCACTACGTGGCTGGACTGCCAGTAGATATTCCTTTTTACTGAATTATACTATTTGATTAGGAGATTTAGATATAGGCGGCTTTGCCGCAACTTGGGTTTAGGTTGTGTTTACTCTTGGAGTAAGCGGATTGCGTACTGGTTTTAGTCATCGACCTTGGCTTAGCTTCCTCAAGCGAAAGAGCTACGGCAGCCCCGCCGCACTCTTCATATCATTCGTCATCCGCCCAAGCTGGTCGTTTGATGCCGGATGTTGGCTCATCGTGTGAAAGCGCCGTTCGACATAGATTTGAAGCATCATCCAATCTCAATGATGGCAGAGGCGCCTTCGCATCCTCGGATCGAGGTACTGTTTTGCTCTGCGCTCGACGTCAGCGCAAGTCGTTTTCGACGGGTTTCATATGTGTGGGGCACGAATGGTCGAGTCTCGAGTCGGAGAAAAGTCCGAAAAAATGTCTGAAGGAAGTTTGAAGGAATTTTTAAGAAAATTTGGGTAAACCCACGCTTGTGTGAGGGGTGGTGTATCTCATTACAGATTTATGCGGAACACATAATTTGTGTTTCTATCATGAACTGTAGACCCTATATCGTTGTATATCCCCTTTTACTTCTGTTGTACCAGAACTGGAAATACTTATCAGGTTACGGAGGTTAAAATCCTATTGGCTAAGATAATGAATGTCACTTCACCTTTGTAAGTCAACCGCCCGCTGGAAGGCGGTGGGACGTTTCAGTAGACCTAAGCCTCCCTCGGAAAGTGTATGTGTTTTTAGACCTAAGCCTCCCTCGGAAAGTGTATGTGTTTTTAGACCTAAGCCTCCCTCGAAAAGTGTATGTGTTTTAAGACCTAAGCCTCCCTCGGAAAGTGTATGTATTTTATTTTTTCAAGAACAGGCAACCCCGCAATATCGAGGCAGTAGTAAGTTCGGCGGATCTGAATTCTCGGTCCTGTTCAAGCTGCGTGCACATCAAGGTAAACGCTCCGTTTCGTGAGTCGTTGGGTACATCTCTGTACTTGATGACTTTGACACGACCGGACACTACTTTCGCAGTGGGTTATTATCGTGCTCGAAGAAAATATAGTCGATCATTGGACCGCGGTGAAATGCATGGGTTGCAATCAACAAGGAGTGAATTTGCACAGTAGCTGTCTCTAGCTCGATGAAAAGGGAAACTTTGAGACTATTCTGATGCTTGTTGGGCTAGTAATGTCTTTAACCGCAAGTCAACTATGGGCTGCACGTTCCTTCGGATGAGCGCATACGAAAACATAGAATAAGAAATGAGTATGGCTTCACTGTCTTCAAGTGCTTGCACTGAATTTGGCCATTCAAAAAGCAAGTGAATTACCTTCTTATTTGCGAGGATCTGGCCGCAACATACGAATCAGTATCTGAATGATAGTATCTTAAAGACAATTTGTTGAGCATGACGAAGAACCCCATGATACATGGACGCGCCAACCACATTAACATCAAACGCCAGTACATTCGTATGAAGCCAAGCGTGGTAAAGTCAGTTGGAGTGCTGTGATGACGGCGGACACCAGGACGAAGACTGCCAAAACTGAGTTATAACGACATCACATCAGTACTCGGATTCTAGGCGTTTGTTTTATCGAAGTAGTGTATTGAAGCTACCTGTCTGATCCAACCTCGAGATGATTACGGTACGTTCATAAAACTTATTTTGCTCAGGCGAGTAGGATGTTGAAGTGAGCGTAGATTGTTGTTAACTGGATGCAGACTAGATACTTAAACACCGATACAGTAATCGCTTCTGAATTTCCACTCTTCTCCATAAGTGCATTTCCTTTGCTTATCCAAAATCAACACAACTCACAATATATTACAATGAAACCTCTTTCAACACACCGCGCCAGAAATATATTTTTTGCCGAACATTACAAGCGCGAACGCATTTGCTTTATTGAGCTCATAGCTCGGCGATCTACCGCTAAGTAATGGTCCCTGCGGCCGACGCTATTGTCTTAAAAAAACTTGATAGTATTAAGTTTAAGCAATAGAATAGAGAAAAATTTAAAAGCAGGAAAGATTCACGACATATATCACGCCGTGATTATGGAATTGATCGAGGTTGCTGCAACTCTTGCGCCTTCAGATAAACAGTTAACCAGGTTATTAATAGTGCGTTGGACCTTGTCGCCAGTCCCGCGGCGTGGTGTCTAAACACACTCAGCTTTCGGAAACGAGCACGTTTTGTGCAGTTTGGTGCAGGGGTGAGGCGGAATAAAAAGAACGTCTAGGCCTCGGTCATGGTTCCGTGAACAAACAACGGCATGGCCGTAGAGCCGTCTGCGTAGAAGCAGACATAGTGCCGCAGTCGATATGGCGATTCTGATCATAGAATTCCCTTTATTTCAGCGCTCAAGAACAAGCTTATCACGTAAAACTTTTACAAGTTTCTTTTAGCTTCATTATTCGTTAAAACATTATCCTTTCGAATCAAATCCTTTTACACCACAATAATCATGCAGTTTGGTAGGACAGACCAACCACAGCTTAATTTGACCTGAAGATTATTCTGACAATGGATTTGATGTCGCTCCTAGTTTCGGTAGCACTTAGCCTCTCAGTCGTCGTCGCTAGTACTCATGGGCCGATCGTCGGCATCTTTGCGCATCCAATTTCCCAGCATGGCGAGTATATCGCGGCATCATACGTCAAGTGGGTGGAAAGCGCTGGAGGTCGCGTTGTCCCAATCCCATACAACGCCCCTAAGCCGTATCTTGAGCAGCTATTGCCACAACTCAACGGGTTGCTGTTTCCCGGTGGATCTGCCACTGTTAATGATCGCGCAGAACAACTGTTCCGGTTGGCACTGGGGCTAAACGACAAAGGGGTGTACTTTCCTGTGTGGGGCACTTGTTTAGGCTTCGAATGGCTTCTGCAGCTCACGACGAAAGACATGAACTTGTTAAACGAAGGCCTTGATTCTATGAATATCTCTCTTCCATTAAA
The DNA here is from genome assembly GCF_900000015.1 of Plasmopara halstedii. Taxonomy (NCBI): domain Eukaryota; phylum Oomycota; class Peronosporomycetes; order Peronosporales; family Peronosporaceae; genus Plasmopara; species Plasmopara halstedii. The sequence continues at coordinate 12,964 of NW_020187168.1, read as the reverse complement.
TTTCACTAAAGCTGCGCCTGCTAGTCGACTATTCAGTCAGGCTAGCCCTGAAATGTACTCGTGGCTCCATGACACGGCCATTACAATGAACAATCACGAGCTTGGAATCACACCTGAAAGGTTCAACCAGTACTTGTCTCTCACCAACTTTTACAATGTGTTAGCCACCAACGTAGATAGAAAGGGGGTTGAATTTATCTCGGCGATCGAGGCGAAGAAGTACCCAATCTATGGTGTGCAGTTCCACCCGGAGAAGAACAGTTTCGAGTATGGAGAGTTTGAAGACGGAACTCCATTCGAGGACATTGATCATTCGCTTAAAGGTGTTGGAAGCGGACAATTTTTTGCCAACTTCTTCATCAGTGAAGCGCGCAAAAACGAGCTCCGGTTCAAGAGCGCTAAGGCTGAGCGCAAGGCGCTGATTTACAACTATCAGACGTCCACCGTCACATACCCGGGCTTTGTTGAATCTTACATCTTCAAACACGACTTTAAAATGACCTTTTGGAGCACTGGGATCTAATTGACACAAATTGCTCATGGCTGCGAGGTTGTCAACGAGTCGTAGGGTCACAGAATTATGCTAACAGACCTCGACAAAGACAAATACCGTTCTCAAAACACTAGTTATTTTATCTAAGTACCATTCTTTGCGAGAGTTTTCACATCGTCATTCGCAAATATCTAGGTGAGGCTCGACTTTCTCGTAACATGAGTAATTGCGCACAATGCTAGTATTTGTGAAGGATGCACATTTTAACACCGAAGCCAGTCCGTCTGTCATACGTGAGCTTTCAATGACACATCACAGTCACCAGCTATTAGAGTAACATAGTGAGTCGTTTCGTAGTGGCTTGCTTTTTTCCAGAGCTCTATCCACGGCTTCAATTGGCGGAAGTACATAATCATGCAGCTTATGGTAGACACGACAATCCAATTCAATGTTGAAACCGCGATATCCATGATTCCATGCAGATGCACGTTTTCATCTAAGATTACGCCTCTCCTCTCTGGAAACGCTGGACGCTATCTAGTGATCACAGCCTCCCAGAATATGGCTCCATTTTCTTCCGCATGAGCAGTCGTAACATCGCTGCTCGACTGCATTTAATAGATCCATAGCCACACAAACCCCAGATGCTAGTACAACCGACACGTCTAAAATGGAGATACTCGGATCACACGAGACTTACAGCAGCCGTGCAGAGCCTTTATATATCATACTCTTGCGCTGTGACGAGATGATACAAAACAATGTCTAGTGGTTGTAGTAAAGAATTGCGAGCGAGCTGGGTACCACACTGTATCACTATTGTGAGGATAAACGAAAGAAAGTGTAACATGACATATTTACATACACTGCTTGATTTTCTTCTGTGATGGAACAAATACCGCAATTGCATAGATGAACGCAACAGGACGGAGATTGGCCGTTGTGTGTTTCTTCACTGATTTGCTTCATCACCTTTTTGGTGCTGCTGCGTCTATTGACTATAAATTGTATTGCCCATATTCAAATTTTAGGTTTTCTCGCACATGCGTAATACAAATTCCACGAGCATTTACAGATAATTTCATTTTATGTGGGCGTCATACAGAGGATGTCGAAGTTGCAGTAGATCTCCATGTTGAAAGTGCTATACTAGTCAGATCATATTCTTAAAATGATAATACATTCTGAGCAAATTTCGGCTTTCCCCATTCCGTAAGCGTAACTTTGTACATAGCTCTGGCCAGAATACGTATCGGTGCGAGCCCATGCGTCAAATCTCAATCAGAAAAAAAATGTGCGAGCAGTTGCGGTCAGCTCTGCTGGCGTTATTTCTTACTTCAACGGAGAAAATGTAGCTATATATGCTTGTGCATACACGTACAGAGAAGCGGTCGGCCGACATGATGACGATCCATGAGGAACCATGACAGTTACGTTTGCAAGCAATATACACCTCAAGTCACCGTGTGCTGCAACATCTATTATACCACGCAACATACACGTTGCGTGGTCAAATCAGACACCGTAGAGAAACATCTAATAGAGGCAACGTTATATTCTCTGAAGATTGGAAGGCATCTGTACCGTGAGGGACGCCATCGGGAGTGCATTTGGGTGATAAGTTGACAATGAGGTAGAGAAATTCACGAATTTTATTGCCTGGAAATCATTTCGAGAACTAAACGATGACTTGTTGTCAATATTTTCAAATTCGTCACTACAATGGTGCGTCATGTTATTAAGTATCACAGCGAGGAAAATAATAACAAAACGAAGATCACAAGGTGCATATTTGGATTCATCACGACTGCAATAAATTCGTCCCCACCAATCTTAAGCGCATAAAGCAGCGACGTAGATCTTGATGGTGAAAGTGACCACAAAAGATCGACCAAACACTTAAGCGGTGTCAGCGATAGTCACCTCAACCTCCACACCGGGTTCAATCGAGATTGACGTGATTTGCTTCACGATGTCCGACGGGGCATGAAGATCGATAATACGCTTGTGAATGCGCATTTCAAATCGGTCCCACGTGTTCGTACCCTCACCACAAGGCGACTTACGCGTGGTGAGACGCAGAATCTTAGTCGGAAGACGGACAGGACCCGACACCTTAAGGTTCTTGTCTACGGCGCCACGCTTGAGATCAGCACAAACCTTCTCCAAATTTTTCACATTACGGCTCGTGAGCGTAATGCGAATGCGGTGGATGCGGGTCTCCTCCGCCTCAACGGTCTTAGGCTTGCTAACAAGGGACATGATACTGGATAGAGGGCTGTAAGACAAGGTAGCGACGGTCAGACCTCTAGAGAGTGTACTTTATTTGAATATTCAACACATACCAGCGTTGGACTGACAGTAACCTGAATCCAAAATGACAGGATGAATGGCAGTCAACATTCGTGGTACACTGTACCATCTCAATTTTTGTGTAACGCGAATGTGTACGCCAAATGTTGCAATAGACAACTCGAACATGGCTTGGCTAAGATCAGGATTTGATACGTCCTGATTTAAAGTCAATTGCAATGTACACAATATTAGGTGAAATGTATGAAGCTCCATACATGCTCTTTACAGCCCGAACGTGATTGCAAATGCACTATGATATTTAGAAAAGGTAGTGCGTTCGTATGCAAGGCTAGCCCGCCACATTATTGGCGATGCTGTACAATTAACAGCATCTGGTACGCTAAAGTTTTGAGTGTGAATGGCGTGCTGAGGGAATTGGCTTAATTTCTACCGGTTTTCTTACAAATATTACAAGAATGGGACTACTGGGCATTTTTAAATAATTCTCCTGGTGAGAAAAAGATAATCAACAGATACACTGCTTAATTCATTTATCAACATTGTCAAGGAAAAGCCATGATGCACCACATACAATCTACAAAAATTAATAACAAACCCCAAAACCGTCCCTCACCAAGATGTGGCCACATTAGGGCTCATATATACCGCGGCGTAGGTTGGGTTATTCAGGTTTGGGTATTAAAGCTTATATAAAAAAAACATTTCTTATTTGGGGTTTGAGGGTCTTACGAGACACAGAGCCAAACGTGAGAAGACGTATAGCTTGGTAAGTTGCCACTATCGGTGGCCTAAGTTGTACAAATAGACGAGCACCTATATGTGAGACGTGTCAAAGGGTGAAACCCTCTCAAAATGCGGCGGCGGTGCCGCTGGTCCGTTTACCGGTATTCTCCGGGTGTTAATAGTCCATAGGTATGAACTTTGTGTCTTGCCTGCCGAAGAACTAGGCGGGCAACACGGGTGTGGTGGTCTTTGTGGACCGTTTGAGCAAGATG
>NW_020187168.1:9066-9150 GCF_900000015.1 Plasmopara halstedii | reverse complement strand
AAAGGAGCGCAAAGACGAGACGTAGTGAAAGGCTGTAGGCTTCATCAATGTTCGGCTCAAGCGCATTTACAACAGCATCCCAAA
>NW_020187168.1:8070-9056 GCF_900000015.1 Plasmopara halstedii | reverse complement strand
GAAGGCGAGCCGCGCCAGCGGCGTGAGACGAGCCCTGCTCGCGCCTTGTGGACCCCATATCAGTTTCCTGACTTCTCGTCACCTGAGGGACGTGGTGTAACCACCAATGACTTCGACGGGGCTCAGAGGCGGCAGCTAGAAGCTGCCCATAAGGCGGCGCCCATCAAAGAACGGTCATTGACCCTCGTGTGGAATATGGCTTCCGCCCGGCGGGTCCCGCTGTGGAAGCAAACGACGCGGTAACTCGATCGTTACGCATCCACATCATCGGGCCCCCGGCCGTTACGGAAGATGAGCTTGCCGAACGGAAAGCTATTCGAGCTCGTATCTTGGTTTCACAAAAAAAAATATTGGAAGCTTATTTCACTCGTCTGAGTGCTCAACGAGGTGGCCTTCGTCTACCCGCAATGTGGAAAATACCTGTAGTGCTCGCCCCTGGCGAACGCGCTACAGATGCCGAAGCGCCCTTTGAGCGATGGGTGCAACGGCACCGAAAACTTTCCTCACTGTATAATCTATACTTGAGCCACAACGAAGTAGACGTGCGTGTGGAGCGACACATCCGATTTGAGTTTGCCAAACTCAAGGCACGCCGTCGACTTCCTTCGGATTGTCGACCTGCGACGTATGGGTTAACCTTAACGCTCCTGCGAGCTCTGTGTCTGCGACCGCAAGAGCTCAGGGCCACTGCTTGAGCTCAGCTCATGGCCCTTCCACTTCCCTGACTATTGCTGGGAAGCGCGGGGTGTCCCGATCCTTCTGATCAAAAGCGTCCACGGCGTCTGGGCAATCTTGCCGAAGTGGCATCTCAAACTCCCACGAGTTTTCAGAGTCGAGATCTCCCGCCACTTCACCAGATATTGGGTTTGACCCTGGTTTCAACGTCGTCTCACTAGACGTTCCACGTGATAATGAACGTCATCGTTCTCATCAAGAAAAATCGGTGGCGGCGGGGACGACCAGGTCGACCGCCGTCCGGTGACTCT
>NW_020187168.1:135-8060 GCF_900000015.1 Plasmopara halstedii | reverse complement strand
CTTAACGCTCACCATGAGCGGCTTAGGGCGGGGGAAGTCATCCGTTACTGGCGGTGGCATCATAGACGCAAATGAAGTAGACATCTTCTGCTGCAGGATCTCTGGCAGCGCGATTTTCTAATTTGAGAACGCCTCTAGATGCGTACCGATTGCCTCCGGGCCTTGCGCAGCAAGGTGTTGCACGCCTTCAGGGCTCAGCAAGAACATCAGCTTTTTAAGCTCGACCTGCATGCCTAGGGGCAAAGAGATAAAAATTTTCCATCCTCACAAAGAATCAGTCTAAACAACTCAGTTGTAGATGACTACAAGTGCTACCAAGTGCAGCGGAGCTGCCGCAGCTGTGCGCTCTGAGGAAGCGTCAGTTAGGTCCCCGACCTTTCATTCTATACTCAAAGCAAGTACTAGTTAAGCGGATCGCAATCCGCTCACTCCAAGAGTAATTATAGCCATAACCCAAGGCTAATTAACTCTTCCGTTTAGATTCAAACTGACTTTATTTCTTTCTCTGCGGCAAAGCCGCCTAATTTTGAATGCATAGATTTTCCTTAATATGTATAGTGAACTCTAAATACATGTATAACTACTGGCTATCCAGCCCCGTACCGCATTATTGTTTGGGTGTGGTATCACCATGCCCATCTGGTGTGACCCCCCCTGTTTCCAGGTCTGTGTAACCCCGTTACAAAAACAATTAAATACGCTTTCCATTTTGAACAAAAAGTAAATTTACCTTGGTTAAGTTTCTTAGTACTTGCATGTAGCAAGTTGCGGTCCGCTACACTCGTTCTGGCTCTTGTGAAAAACGTAATGTCGGTGACCTTAGCTTAGCTTTCTCTAAGCAAAGAGCTACGGCAGTTTCGCTGCACTATGGATGGATTGCTTCAAGAAGGGTGTGACTCACAGCTCATAATTGCGTTCTGGGAATTTGTATCGCCATTAAAATACGTGACAGGCTCTTAAATGTTGTTCGAATTTGCGTGACGCACCACTGTCACCACATAGTGAGTGTGTCGAAGGATACGTTGAATCTTGAATTGTGAATTCAAGACGTTGATATTCCAATGACGTCGACTTCTAAATTAAATTTGAGACGTTATCTTAGGGATGGTGGTGAAAAAGTCACGAAACAAGGTGGGTGAGGAAATATGGCGTCACGAGCATTTCTCGCGGTGAAATTTGTCGGGTGTACATATCCCTTACAAAAAGCAGAAGCATTTTTACGAGCGCACAAAGCATCAGTTGCTTATGTACATTACGGCCAATTCTCTGAACGTGTAAAAGTTAATCATCAGGTGCCTAACCCGCGCACGAAGCATTTGTGCATCACGCGGACGAGTAGTGATATTTCCAAGTGGCTTAAATTGAGCTCGGGTGACAGAAGCCGTTGTGAGCCGCTAAAAAGAAAAGCAATCTCACGTCACGATTTTCAACGTGCATCAATGTTAGGACGTTACAAAACAATAGCCTTTTATACATTGATGGAACAGAAAAAATCTGCTGCATGATCGTGTCTCCTGTATCTGGGCCGATGGACAGTAGAGGCAACTGAGAGTCGCAATTTCCGTGTCAGAGTTGGTGGGACCCGAAGAATTAACTGCAAGTGGTAAGTAGCGTGACCAGTTCCTCACAGAAAAAAGGATGACTCACTCTTGTCACAACGTAAAGGCTTCACTAAGTCAGTACTGCTGTATTATTTGAACGCGCGGAATGTTGCAGCTGCAACACGGGTACCCATGAAGGGAGTAAATGGAGTCATCCTGGTATTTGCAAGTCATACCTCTCTTCTACCGACGAACGCTTTGATTGACTTAGAGAATCATTAGTATTCATTTGGGTAGATAGCTGCGTCAAAGCGATGTTTCCGCGATGGCGGCTGATAGTAGAGGAGGAGACATTTTTACCATCAGTCAAGGTGAAGAGTTTATTATACTTGCAGAGTACTAAGTACGAGGTTTTGGATGCTATACCCATGTATTCAGTAAATCCTCATATTCTTTCCCTAGAAAAAACACGACGTGGTGACAAGACTCGCCAGTCGTGCTGTCTTCGATCTCAGAAATGCGCTCTGAAATTGACTTGATCCTCAATGCCAAAATTTTGCTTCACACGCTATAAACCCTTAACAAGGGAGCAATTTCACGTCATAGACGCATTCTCTCGTGCGAAGTACAAAGCGGGGTCGGTAAAAGTTAATTTATATTAAGTCGGTACTAATTGTTGACTATCCCGAGCGGGATGCCCCTGGAGTAGCTGGTTATGCTACAGGACCGCATCAGCGCCGTTTAGTCGCCAATGACGCTGATAATCAGACTACATCATGCTTATGAATATAACTATTTGACGATATATATATATACCGCTGGAAATCGGATATGGATAATTGCTGCAAACACCTGAAGCAGTGATGAAGTATGTACTCCAAAACGAGGTATTTGCCAATATATCCGGTGTGCCTTTGGCTTCGACGAAATCATCTGTATTTGCTGCCTCATTGAAAAGCATGGCCTGCCGGCAGATCCGACAAGAAATCAACACGTTTGGAAATTGGTCTGTGCCCTGTCTCAAAGAAGTTTTAGAAAGTGCCTTGACCTGACCAACCGATTGCACAAATATAATGAAAATTAGGCAGGCATAACATGACCCTTGCAAATTGGTGCCGGCGACGACGGAAGTGACGGTTTTCAAGACTGTAAACAGTCTTTCTGGCACTTTTGGATTCGAACAGTTAATGTCGTCTGTTACATTTCAGCCTTTGCCGCAGACTATGCATTTTTTCCAGGCATATGCTAATGAGCATGAAGTGTAAACGCGCTCGAATCTTGCCGCTTTGAGCGGCAAAGAAGAATCACTATGACCGCGAAATGAAGCTATTTGTTCTGCAGTTTACTCTTATCGATTCCAAGTCACATCTAAGCCACTTGTGATCTAGCACTGTGACATTGTCATCGCTCCTCTTACATATGATATATGGTCAGTACACCCTCCCGAGTGTACCTTCGTTGTAAGATATGAGCTGGTCTGGCCTCATGTGGTGGTTGACACGCTACTACGTCACGTCGCCCCAGAGCCGAATTTCGCGTCTCACAATGGTGACGTCGTCATTTGATACGGCGATATGGAAATCACACGAATCATACGCGACATTTTTTGCGCTGCTGAAAGCCTAAGGAAAAACAGTTGGCTGAGAGTACAGATGTCGCGTGATCAAAGCGCACGTTTGCACACCTTCACCGCTATCACTCATCCCAAGCTTGCTTTGTTGCAGTATTGAAGCACATGATTATCAACGTGCATTTCTCTCTTATGAAAAGTGTCTCAAGTTCAGAATAATGTAGGAGCCACCTGATATGGCCGCTTCATGAGAGGAAGGACTTACCGATCGGTGAGCGCTATGTATTGCGGCCGAGCGCATATAAGCAGGTAGCATAGACATGCGCACGTTAACGGATTAAATCGTTGTCGCATGCGGCAGCCCTTTGGTTAGCCTGCTGGCCCGGCGGAATGTTGATAGTCCAGAAATATAACGTTGATGTGATTTCCAACTGACGCGTCTGTCTAACCTTGTGGTCGATTCGGACTATCTGGGCAAGATAGCCAATATCGCTGTTGTCAGCGATACCATGACCAAAGGGATCACAGCTGAGCTATTTCTTGACAAACAATTTTGCCGACATGCCTTCCCGGAGCCATTGTGTTAAATTGGGATTGCGCTTTATTGTGAATTGTTGTCAAACCTTGTCACAGGTGTTAGGTATCATATTAAAAATGCTGGCCGTTCAGCTACCGGCAACAAATCATTGCACGCAACGCGTGAATTACGTCGTAATAATATTACGAGAATATATCGCGGTTTCCCCCATTAAATGAGTTTGCGCCGGATTATGCAGCATGCGCTTATACGGGCTTTGCACCCCTTTCTTCTAAATGATTCATTAATCCCGAATACCTTTGACAACACCTCTCAGTGAATCCGGTCTTACTGCAACGGATTGTCACTCTATCTGGCGTGTTAATGATAGCTCAGCATCACTTCGTGGCCAAGCTAAAGGTGTATCTGATGAGATTGAGCGTCAAACGCCAGGCACGAGCGCTTTGGCTGAAAAAAAGCAGGATGTTTGAATGCGGCATACCAAAGCCAGTGGCACGGGATGGATACGAAAATATGAAGTGAAGCAAGAGACATGCGATAAATTAAGTGTGAACGCAGTCTCTGCGGGCAATACTAAACCATGATTTGAACGCTATATCGTACCTAGCAAAAAATTAGATTAAGTACTATTTAAACCGATCCTAGGTGTTATACGTGAGCGTAATGAAGTGATAATACGATCCTGCATCCACGAGCCAGCCAGATAGATGTAAAGCTTTATATCGTGAACGGTCCAGCGTGTATGTCATATCCTTGTAGCGAACTCCTTTCTGCTCTAGAGTAGCAATGTGGGGACCAGCCGCTGGTTGTGCTTCAAGTCACACGTGTTAATGGCAAACTTAGGATATGGTTGCCTTTAGCCGACTATCCAAAGACGTGTGGTCAGACCAAGAGGGTCGATCGTATGGTTGCAGACCTACTATGTTGTTACTCATATGGGTCGATGGCTCATTCTCGACAAGACGTTTCAAAAGGCGGTTATATCCTGCGACATTAACGATTAGGACATTCACAAGGTAGCTGGCAGCGGTCATCGGAAGTGTGAAGCTTCGATGTGAAATGAGAGGAAGCTCGAAGGGCATTTTTACCGAGTCTCGGATGTGAAACCGGTACTCTTGTGTAATGGGTATCTACATTCATCGACAGCCTGAGTAGCGTACGGACTCAACCTATGCAATCAGAGATTTGTTTGTGTAAGGTGAAAGGAAAGACCGTTGGGCAGCAGAAATGTCTCTTCTCTCATCCTTTAGCATGGCTGAAGCTGATCGCCTCTGGTGCCTATAATGTTATCCGACAATTCAACCTGGTCTAGTGACGCAATGATGTGCTCCGCATTGATGTGACACCTCCTGCTTTTATTAACGAGGTAGGGCGGGCTCGGAAGGCCTTTATTCTAGCCGCGCCGAGTATGTCAGAATCCAAATTTCAAAATGCAAACTATTATTGCCTACTCGGGGCAAAAAATTACGCACTTTCAGCCTTAACGTTTGATAAGATGCATATCCTACCCTCAAGCTTTCAGCATGGGCAGCGAAATCAAAAAATATGGTATCTTTTAGGCGGCCTAAATAACCTGGTGCACAGGTCGCCATTGACTTTGTCAAGTCAAAATATAACGCATATAGTTCGTAAAGCGTGGCTTCAGTTTGGCACGATCATATAAACAGCTATACTCATATGTTTATTTCTAGTATATCTGATTACTTAATTACTTATGAGACCACCTTCATTCTATTACCATTTTATCTACCGTTTATTTTGCCTATCAAGCCCGTGTCATTTCTTTGTAGGACCTCTGCGAATTGTTTATAGCTTCATTAAATTAAACACTTCGTTTGCTTGCTTGTTCCAAAAGTGACATATATACTTTGAAATGTATATATAAAATTCCAAGCCAATAAAAAGGCTTTTTGTATTGCTTTATTCACGACCTCAAATTAGCGAACTAGCACTTTGGTATCTCACACCAGTACACACAAGTGTTGTATATATTTCGTACAATTGTACAGTTTGTATTGTACAATTGCACAGAAGCATTGCACAATATTACGTTCTAATCAGTCGTCTTTGCGCTTTTTTGCCGCTATTGGCAGCTATTCGCGCCATTTCCAGACTCACCTCGCCTTAACGAAACTTGCATCATTTAAGTGTTCTGATATGAATGATGAGGACGGTGATCAAGAGACTTGCGAGTGGAAAAACACAAATCTCACTACATATCCCACATTCATAAATATGTTGCTCGATTTGCATACGTCTCTAGTTTCAAACTTCTGTTCATTATTGAAGAATGTATGGCTCCGAAGCACTGTCACGCAGATACATTTGGGTATGTTCTGAGTAGCAATGTGGACTCCAGCCGAGCATATGCAATAAGGCATAACACCCACGTGGTGTGCAAACTCTATCATCGCGCAAGTCTATCTAATGTGTGTTCGACATGGCCAATAACTACATCAAGTAATCAATCGTCTCACTATCAAAGTAAAAGCGTCTTGATCATAACACAGTTTACCATTATCTATCATTAAACTGCATATGTCAGTAATCAGCTGTCACACAAGCAACGCAGCTGTAAACGATCTGTGCGGAACTGGATGTTCTAAGTTAGATGTATCATGTATTACTGGCGTCAATACCAGGTCAACCCATAAATGAGCCAACAAGCCTGTCGTTTATTAATTTTGTTTCATGTTAAGTAATCGATTCAAATTCGCTCCATCATGCTACATGTTTTAACTACAGCGGTATAATGACTAGGAATTTTTAACTAGCAATCTTAACTAATTCAGAATTTACCTATTTCGAGGACTGTATAAGGAATATCATCCAGATGACTGTGGTCTGGTTTTGTTCTCTCCATGCCCACGTTCCTATTCTGTTTCATGCGTTTCAGTAGTTACATAGCGCTTAAAAACTTGTGCTTACCTAGTGAAATGTCGAAAAACCTGAAAACCATAATGGAATTCTGTGAGGATAGCAAAGCGCCTAACCAGTTCAGATATTTTTCCTAAATGACACGTGTTGCGAAGCGGTTCCAAATAAATCGACATGTTGAGTGCTTTCGCTCCATATAGTCACCATGGTGCTGACATTTGAGTAAGAATAATCTTACGGTGTTTACCGCTTTTATTCATAAATGTGAAACAAAGCTACTGTCGTTTGAAACGAGACTTGTACTGTTGTGCACACCTCTTGCCTTCTACACTTATTCAGTTTGAACAGGCCAAAAGATTTCGATGAGCACAAATTTGAACTTTTCTCCGAGTCCACCCTCATCCTTTTCTGCTGCAGATTGAACCTTAAGCCTTAAATTTTTATTCGGGTACATCTTGACCAGATCAATTTGGGATAAAACATTCAAATTTTGATAGGTGCGCCGGCTTGAATTCCAGACTACGCTGCCCAAGAAGTTAAAAATCACTCGAGGCGACAGAAATAAAGACCTGATGTTGTTTAATCGGATACATGAGATACCTTTGTACCTTAAATTGTCCTGAGAGTATTACATTGTAGTGTATCATGCATTCATGCCCTTCTGCAATAATTTATCCGACTTTACCACCACAGATGCGCTGAAACCGACAGCTTTAGTTTTGTCGCAATCAAATTGACCGGAATTCTGTGGTAATGGCAAAATGGGGTCAATATCACGACAGTACGCCTTGCGCTGTGTATTACAGAGCTCCTGTCCTTGCACTTTAAGGTGCAGTTTAAACTTGAAAGCCTTTGCAACAACTTCACATCCCAAAAAACTCAATAACATTCGGATCGCATGGTATCAGATCATGTACAGTACTTTGAAATTACAATTGTTTCGAAAGCATTTCTTGAATCTCAAAACGTACATGTGTTGATACATATCCCGAATACAGGCATTGAGTCGGTTTATGCAGACCAGATATCAGCCGCGCAGGGCTGGGCATCAAGAAGGCCAATCAGGATGGTGAGCAGCGCGTTGGGCACTTATTTTCTCATTTTGCAATTTCTGGACTGTCATCGCTACCAGTGTTGAATTTGGGTTGATAGACCAGTCAAAGAGCATTCATCTGAAGTCAATTCCTTATCGAAGCCTCCGGCTCTACCTCGATAAAAGTGAGTTCTAAGCACTAAGAAATTGCACTCGAGAAATTCTGAAATGACTGCTCCGACTCGTAACTCGTTCGTTTCCATGGCGACGCCAAACGATGTGAAGAATTACACGAATGACGTTGGTCAAATCCAATGGGCGCAGGTACCTCTTAATGCCGCTTTGGACAAGCTAAAGACATGTCGT
>NW_020187168.1:0-125 GCF_900000015.1 Plasmopara halstedii | reverse complement strand
CAGCTTGCTCTGGATCGCCCGGTGCACCAGGCCTGACATCAGCTTCGCGGTGCACAAGACAACCAACCACACGCACCAGCCGCGGATGAGCGACTGGAAGCTCGCGAAGCGGATCGCGCGGTACT
>NW_020187167.1:0-309 GCF_900000015.1 Plasmopara halstedii | reverse complement strand
GCTTGGGATGAGTGGGTCTGGGAGGCGGCGGGTTGATTTGAGGCCGTGGTGAGGTGCCAGGGTCGCTTGCGCAGGAGTCAGAAAATTGGGAAATGACACGGGGCTGAAATTCCTCCCAAATAACCTTTCAAAATTTATACCCTCCCATTTTCGCATATCATTTTTGAAAAAGTATGATTTTATCCAGGATCGCGCATATCTGTGATACCTGGAAAGCGTTTGACAAAATCACCGATAGTCGGGTAAGTCCGCAGCTTCTGTACCACCTTAAACAGTCGTTCAACTGCGTCCTCCGCAAGTAGGCGCCGC
>NW_020187166.1:0-312 GCF_900000015.1 Plasmopara halstedii | reverse complement strand
CACAAACGTATGTGACATGATATCTCAGCTGCTGACAGCGTGACGAACTTTTGAGTGCATAAACTGTTGCGGCCGCATCAAACAGATGCGACCGTTTTAATCTGGAACACTGTAGCACTTCCGTAAGCATCACGAACGTATGTGACATGATATATCAGCTGCTGACAACTTAACGAATGTTTGAGTGAGTTAACTGTTGCTGCCGCGTCAAACAGATGCGTCTGGTTTAATCAGGAGCTCTGTAGCACGTCCGGAAGCAGCACAAACGTATGTGACATGATTTCTCAGCTGCTGAAAACGTAACGAACGTTT
>NW_020187165.1:0-803 GCF_900000015.1 Plasmopara halstedii | reverse complement strand
GACGAATACCACGACACCCATGTTGCCCGCCGAATCTTTCGGCAGGCCAAACACAAAGATTAAACTCATGAACTACCAGCACCCAGTGGGTTATGATAAGCTGGCCAGCGGCGCAGCCGCATTTGGAAAGGGTTTTACCCGTTGACACGTCTCACACGTGCGCACATAGGTGCTCGTTGATTTGTACAACTTGGACCACACTAATAGTGGTCACCCACAGAGTTGTACGTTTTCTCACGATCGAGATGACCACTGAGTGGCGTGTCGTGAGCCTCATCGAGTATGCGGTATTTTAAATCCTCATCATGAGGAACCACAATTCGTGGTGTATCCGCTGAATTGGTGCTATAATATAACAAACCGTTATTCAACGAATATCGGTGCAATTGTGCACGCAATTTTGATGACAATTTCCTGTCCGAGTTTCCAAACTCCTTGCCCCCTAGAGCCCATAGCAACGCTACACACATCTAGTCACCCGCATTCACGGTACGGATTAAATTTGTCACAGACGACGTTACAGTTGTAACATGAGCAAGCGCATAGTCTGGTCTGTGTGATAACGCGATAGCTGAAGCATTCGGCATATACTTAACTTTGAAGTTATTCCGCAAAGAAGGACAGCCATCTAGCCATCCTCTGCGAGAGGTGGGGCGACTGAGTCGCAGTGCGTAGTAACGCATGATCTGTGTAGATCACAAACGGCTTAAGGCCGAGCAGGTGGCCCTGAACTTGACAACTGCACACTTCATCGCAAGTAACTCCTTGTCATGAACTGGGTAGTTCTTCTCTGCAGCTTTGAG
>NW_020187164.1:0-574 GCF_900000015.1 Plasmopara halstedii | reverse complement strand
TGTATCACAAGAAGGCTCATTACAACAACGACTGCTGTCTAGCCCTACAGTTCAAACACTATGAATATTTAGGTACTAGGAACTACAAATTAGGATTGAATCTCAATAGGTGCGACTACTCCACACTTGAAACTTTCTAGTATAAAGGGTCATAAGATGAAGAGGAGGCTAATTGCTTTTATCGATATATCTACGCAAATAGCGCGCAAACTCTTTTCGATACCAGTGTGATACAAGAATTTGGAAGAGTTTTTTTGGCGAGGAACTTTCCAGAAGTACTTGAAAATTCTTTGCTGTGCGATCATTCGAGAGAGCAGCTCTGAACAACTCCAGTGTTTTACACTTTACACCCTCTTGACACTTTAGACCCGCTTCAAACTTTGCCATTCTTTGTGTATCAACTCCATCGACCGACATCCGTTCTTGCATAATCTCTTTGAGCAACGTTACCTGATCGTCGTTCTTTAAAGCCGCTTTGAACAATCTCACTTGATCGTTATCATTGAGAACCCCTTGGAAAAGCCTCACTTGGTCGTCACTGCCCAGCTGCTCCTCAAAGATCTTCATAAATTTT
>NW_020187163.1:0-981 GCF_900000015.1 Plasmopara halstedii | reverse complement strand
ACCAGCAACATTCAATTGTCTTGTGACGCAGTGGTTAATGTCTCAACGGGCGTATGCACAGACAAACGTCGACTACATCTTCGTCCACAGTCGTATGGGCACATGAGGACGGATGTGATAAACCACATCGTCCATTTGAGAGCGGTGCTCAAGTGAATGCGCACAAATACGCTGTATGCTAATACAGATAAGTGCATCTTCGGCGCGAAAGAAATCCCGTTCTTTGGGTGCTTCATTGGGAAACGTGGCCTTCAAGCGGATCCCGCTAAGGTCAAGGCTATTGCGGTCTGGCCGGTTTTAAAAGCCACAAAAATAAGGAAAGCGCAAATTATGCGGAATTGGCACGGCCATTGTCGAATTTTCCTAAGAAATTTACGGAATGGTGTTGGGACACCGAGCATACAGAGGCTTTTGGCGGGTTCGTGGACAGCCTCCTTCATGCACCAATGTTGGCGTTGTCAGACCCCGATCGTCGTCTGCACTTTGCCATCGGCTGAGCACTGCGGCAAGCAGACGCAGAGGGACGAGATAGGGTGATCGTGTTTGATTTTTGCCAACTTCAAGCTGCGAAGAAAAACTACCCAGTCCACGACAAGAAATTACTTGCGATAAATCATGCACTTGTCAAATTAAGGGTGCACCTGTTCGACTCAAAGCCGTTTGTCATCTACACCAATGACTCAGTCATATCACCTCTCACAGAGGTTGTCCTGGCGGCGCATCTTTTTCGAAGAATATAATTTCGAGGTAAAGTATATGCCACAAAAGCAGTATGCTTTGGCTGATTCGTTGTCGCGCAGACCAAATTATGAGCTTGATCATGTCATAACGGTGACGTCGTCAGTGACGGAGTTGATCCACGACGCATACGCGAGGGTGTGTGTGTGTGTAGCGCTACTACAGGCTCTCGGGAGCAAGATGTCTGAAAACTCGAACAAGGAATTGTCGTCGCACGGTTCCACCGATATTCGTCGAATAACA
>NW_020187162.1:21345-21597 GCF_900000015.1 Plasmopara halstedii | reverse complement strand
GTCCTCAACAGCTTGCGTGTCTTGCATCCGAAGCTTCTTCTGCACATCTTGCAGCTGTTTTTTGATGTTCATCTTCCTTCTCCCCCACACCTTGCCAGGGTTCTCAGCGGCGCGCAGTCGATCGCGGACCATCTCGGCTTCCTTCTCTATCGCAGACACAACTTTCTGGTAGTCGAGAAGATACCGCGGGAACTTCCAGTATCCTCGACCGTGTAGCTGCTTGCTTGACCGGAAGATCATGCAGTGAGCGAA
>NW_020187162.1:14035-14548 GCF_900000015.1 Plasmopara halstedii | reverse complement strand
ATGCCCCCCGTCCCCCTTTCGGGTGCAGCCGGAGACAATACAGTCCGCAGAGTGGAGCACGACTATTGTGCGGAGAGGTCGGATTGAGATGAGTGGGTCCGAGGAGCGGCCGGCGATAGCTGAGGTTCCATCTTAAGTTGCTGGAAGTCGCTTAGGTTGCTTGAGCAGGAGTCGGAAAATTGGGAAATGACACGTGGCTGAAAAGCCTTCCCATTAACCTTTCAAATTTTTATACCCTCCCAATTTCGCATATCATTTTTGAAAAAATATAACTTTATGCAGGATCGCACACATTGGTGATAACTGGAAAGCGTTTAACAAAGTCACCAAAATCCGGAATGGTCTTCAGCATTTTTATTATCATAAGCAGTAGTCTGACTGCGCTCTTTGAAGGTAGGCGCCGCTTGAGGTGCCAAAGATCCACAAGAAAAGGTGAAAATCACTTTAATTGCTGCAAACACCAAAGATTTGAGTATATGGTACCAAAGATATGAATTTATGGTTTATGTTTTG
>NW_020187162.1:7557-7724 GCF_900000015.1 Plasmopara halstedii | reverse complement strand
TGACCCTCGACTCGACTCTTCGATCCCTGACTTGCGGTATGACCCGAGTCGATCCAGCAGTCTCGAATGGCTAGCAAAGTTGGGTGTCGTCGATGCATGGCGGGTCCACTTCGACACAAAGCGTGTGTTCACAGGTCCGCTTCCTCGGAAGGACCGGCTGGACTACA
>NW_020187162.1:7358-7547 GCF_900000015.1 Plasmopara halstedii | reverse complement strand
CACGGACGCACACCAGTGCAGCACACCGTCGATGCATCGGCATGGTGCCTGAACCACAGCGAAGTTTCCGGCTGCATGTGTCCAGAGTCTTCGGGCTGAGATCGCTTGTAGACTTTATGCGCGGAACCAGCGCGTGGCCACTGCAGCAAGACTTCGTGATACGACATATCGACTACACTCTCGCGAGTT
>NW_020187162.1:7073-7348 GCF_900000015.1 Plasmopara halstedii | reverse complement strand
ACAAGGAAACGGTCAAGCGGGTGAGTCAGTGCAACCAGGACATCGCGTTCGACTTCCAGGTGGCCAACTCCGAGAAGTCCACCAAGTACTTGCTCCATCCGCTGGACACGAGCCTGCGACGAGTCTAGATCGAGATGGTCGTGACACCGAGCGGAAATGTCTCGACAAATCCTCAAGCGATCTCGCTTTGCTTCTTGGAGCACTGGGGTTATGAAATGGGGAATCCCAACAGTTCAGCAGGAGGAGATCCTTCACCTGATGAAGTCATGCAGCGC
>NW_020187162.1:2374-2767 GCF_900000015.1 Plasmopara halstedii | reverse complement strand
GATGCCGGTGTCCGCGACCAGCACGAGCGACGCGGATGATGCTGCTTCAGCGATTCTGCCGGAGCTGCTCCCGGTCACCCAAAGCGCCGACGCGATCGGCAGCGACGACAACGAAGATGGCAACAACAAGGGCGTCGACAGTGGTGAAGACAACAACGACGACCCGGCGATTGTGACTCCGTCATCTCCAGTCACTGCTCTACCAGCATCCTCGTCTCCGACCGAAGACCCGGTTACAGTGACAACGGTATGTGGGTATGCACTCCGGAAGCGATCGGTCCAACAGCTTGAAGCGATGCGACCAGTCAAGCGTACCCGGCGGTCGGTGATATCCACTGAGGTTGGAGAAATTGATTGCATCGACAACCGAAGGACCGTGGCGACTGGGCTCGT
>NW_020187162.1:2118-2364 GCF_900000015.1 Plasmopara halstedii | reverse complement strand
CATCCTCGTCTCCGACCGAAGACCCGGTTACAGTGACAACGGTATGTGGGTATGCACTTCGGAAGCGATCGGTCCAACAGCTTGAAGCGATGCGGCCAGTCAAGCGTACCCGGCGGTCGGTGATATCCACTGAGGTTGGAGAAATTGGTTGCATCGACAACCGAAGGACCGTGGCGACTGGGCTCGAGTATCGCGTGACATGGATTGACGACTCGGACCCGATATGGCTTCCCCGAGACCAGCTAA
>NW_020187162.1:1342-1518 GCF_900000015.1 Plasmopara halstedii | reverse complement strand
AGAGATGAATTCTCTGCGAAGCCACAAGACATGGCGGCTAGTGCAGCTACCGGCTGGCGAGAAACCTATTGGATGCTGCTGTTTGTACAAGGTAAAACGCAACGCGGACGGAATTATCAATCGCTGCTAGGCCCGGTTGATTGCACAAGGTTTCATGCAACGGCCGGGTGTGGACA
>NW_020187162.1:834-1332 GCF_900000015.1 Plasmopara halstedii | reverse complement strand
TTAACAAGCGAGGGTTCGAGTCCCTTAAGGCCGATCCATGTGTTTTCGTCAAGACTGTATCACGTGTTGGATTTTGCGAGGTGATTGCGTATGTGGACGATTTGATTGTTATGGTCCCGGAACTGGACGACATTAAATTGGTGCGCGACGGACTAAAGGAACAGTTTGAAATCAAGGAAGTTGGTGAGTTGCGCTATTGTTTGGGCATAGAAGTGCGACGCGACCGTGCCTCACACACATCGGAGCTAAACCAACGCGGTTATATTCGTGAGATTACCGAACGTTTTCAGTTGGCCGACTGCAAGCCAACCGCGATCCCAGCCGACCCAACTGCACCCCTCACCGCAAAGACCGATGCCCCATTGACCCACTACCCATATCGAGAACTGGTGGGCTCTTTGATGTACGCTGCAATATGTATGCGTTCAGACGTTGCGCACGCGGTGGGGAGGTGGCCAAGTTTTGCAAGACGCCAAACAAGTCACACTGGTTGGCCGT
>NW_020187162.1:0-824 GCF_900000015.1 Plasmopara halstedii | reverse complement strand
GGAGATGTGGTAGTGTCGGACACTACCAGC
Organism: Plasmopara halstedii; assembly: GCF_900000015.1. Taxonomy (NCBI): domain Eukaryota; phylum Oomycota; class Peronosporomycetes; order Peronosporales; family Peronosporaceae; genus Plasmopara; species Plasmopara halstedii. The sequence goes on along the minus strand of NW_020187162.1, from coordinate 794 downwards.
GCGATTGTCGAAAAGGCTTCGAACAAAAAGTCGAGTCCCATATTGCTTTCTGTGCGCTGGTTAGTGAGAGCGGCTTTGACGGGACTCGACCCAAGCAACTTGCGCTGACACGGGATCCATAACCCACTCCGCCAACATGGCAACAGACAATGCCAGCCCAAACTTTTTAAACACCAATTGGGTGTTGGATAGCGGAGCATCCAATCGTATGTGCGGCGCACGCGATATGTTTGTCGACTATAAACATCTCAGTGCGCCAATGTACAAAACGGTCGCCAAAGCCGGGATCAAGATGTTCGTTGTTGAAAGAGGTACCGTTGCACTCAGTATGCGTGTAGGTAAGCGCGTGTTCGCCGCCCGACTTGAGAACACGTTATATGTTCCAGAGCTCACACGGAAATTGTTTTCGGCGTCATCAGCAATGGCAAAGGGAATGTCGATCGAAATCGCCGGTTCCGGCTGTACTATCAAGCAAGGCGGTACAGTAGTGGCTACGGGTACCAAACGTGGTAAGCTGATCACACTTGATATTGAAGATGCACCAGAGTGTCATCTGGCCGTGAGCGATGAGCTTTGGTATCGCCGGCTCGGTCACGCGTCGCGCCACGCAGTCAATGAACTCATTCGCCCGGGAGCACTGGGATCCAAGACAAAAGTGTGCGATACGGCGGGAACTTGCAGGGTTTGTGCGTTGGCAAAGCAGACGCGCGCCCCATTCCCAAAACACGAGGGGAGGAAGCATTAAAGGAGCAATACGAGCGGCGTGTTGGAGTCGTGTGCTCGGACGTCGCCGG
>NW_020187161.1:0-394 GCF_900000015.1 Plasmopara halstedii | reverse complement strand
ACTTAACGCTTGGCTTCGCGATGCACAAAGCACGAAGAGGATATTGGTGGACACTCAGGTTCTACAGACTGGGACTATAATCAGTGTCGAATGAAGGAAGGATGACTCTCATTTTGAGAGCTTGAAATCTCATTTCGACTTTATTGTCCAAGCATTAGTGCTGCTTATGACCAGGCAAACTTTCTGTCTTGATCGCTTTGGTAAAAGAGTTAGAGCTGATCAGCGCAACGCGCTTTCCAGTAACGAGTGCGATCCGGTCTTGTTCTAAGTTTACGGCTTGACTGTAGTGGACTTATGAAGATGTTTAGGACTGTTTAACAGCTAGGGCTCGATGTGCTGAGTGTCCACCAATATCCTCTTCGTGCTTTGTGCATCGCGAAGCCAAGCGTTAAGT
>NW_020187160.1:0-613 GCF_900000015.1 Plasmopara halstedii | reverse complement strand
CTCAATCCTCCGCTGGCACTTTGTATCGCTTCTCCAAGAAGCATCGACAAGCGTCTGGCATCCGACTTCACCTCGTAGAATTTGGTCTTGACAGCGTTACGAGCCGCTACTTCCGTTTCATAATCCTTTATCGACCTCCCAACGTATTTGGCCATTTTAATCTGGACTAATACCTCATCTTCGCCAGCATTCACCCAACATTTACACTCGACACCTGATCTAGCTCTGCACTTAAATTGTCTTTCTCCATCTACGCGATTTATAAACGTTTTTGTGAAGGTGCCACCATCGTTATTATCAATTGCTATCCCAAGCAGCTCATATACTGCCACAGGACTGGACGCTTGTTTTGACGAAACTGCTTGAGCTTGATTTGCTTAGACAAGCCAATGACATCCCATGAGAACGCAATAGCGGAATTTCCAGCGCTTTTACGACCGACCTCCTCTTTTGACAGATTTATGCCTGTCATTCACCTTAAGATAACCTTACATTCGAGCGCCAGATATAAATGGCAAAGTAGCATCATGAGAGATTAAGGATATTGTCATTCCCTTTGTTGTTGTAGCAGTAATGTCACTTTTATATTGAGATGCGAGTTCTGATGTCTTGG
>NW_020187159.1:51018-51181 GCF_900000015.1 Plasmopara halstedii | reverse complement strand
CACAACTGTTGTACCCACGCGAGGATTAAGCAGGGAGCTGACTCAGTCGGAGTTGTGGGGCAGTCGTCAGCAGTCGAGCGACCAACAAGTGCTACCAAATGTAGGGTTTAAAGCAAATCGAATAATGAATTAGTGGTTAACATAAGAAAACTATCTCTATGTA
>NW_020187159.1:48399-48508 GCF_900000015.1 Plasmopara halstedii | reverse complement strand
TGTGCGTCATGAGATCGACCTGGTTCCGGGAACCAAATACTGCGCAACACGCCAATGGTTCATGCCAAAGGAGCAGTGCGATGTCATTGACGCCTTTTTCCGTGCGTAG
>NW_020187159.1:47225-48389 GCF_900000015.1 Plasmopara halstedii | reverse complement strand
TAACGAAGTGATAGCCATCGCGACGTTGTCGCATCATTGCCGACTCAGCTGGGTGCGTTTCAACAAGAACGACAAGACAACGAAGTCATGTTCTTTTGTTAAAATCAGGTCAATTGCTGGATTAGACGCTGATAAACCAGCCTCTTTCCATAAGTCACTGAACAGCACAAAACACGGCATTTGATACTTGCGACGGGATATTGTCGCCCAAAATCGCTGAGACAACAGTAGATGCTGACAAAAAGAACAAAAGTTATTGATATGAGGTTTTCGAGCAAAAGAAGTTGTGACTTACCTCTGGAGATGCTGCGGGGCGTTGAAATAAGCACACTGTATTTTCAATAGCCCAAGCACTTCTTTATCATTGGGTCGGCGGCCTCGCTCGGCGGTACTTAGCTGTCATTCGGATGCATTTTCCATGTACAGGATATTCGTTTCATAGAACTTCAAGATTCGTCACTTGAATAGTATCCGTATTTTTAAATCAGCGATTGTACTGTGGCCACAAGAGTATTATTGATCAAATGAAACAAATTATGACTTTGCAGCTCGAAGTTACAGATATTTTACGTGTTATCATCCACGTAGGCGCTTACTGGCTACTTCGGCCACATCCCCATTGTATGTTTTTTTGGGGGGGAAACGAACTATTTAAACTCACAATAGCACTGGAACTTGCACATCATCGCTGATTGTGATGTCGCATATCTTAATCGAATTTGGGGGATGGCCAGAGCCTTTGATATCGAGAATTCTGATGTAAAGCACGAACTTCATACATTGTCGACTACGACACGTCCGAATATTTATATGAGCTTGCTTATGGGTTTGCTTGTGGCATAAAGAGAACGATGAGGTATGCTATCGCAAACGGCCGGACAAATCGCAGTGACTTCTGTTTAACAAGAATCATGCATGTTTCGTTCTATATCATGCGCTTCTTTATTACACATGGCCCAATTCCATGTTTTTCAGATAATAATTATCTTACCATGGGAAAACATGTTTAAATATCTGGTAACAAGTTACAGAAGCTAAGCGCATAGCGCGATGGCAGCGCGTCAGCTTTGCAAGCGAAAGGCCGCAGAGTCAATCCCCGGTGTGTCCACATATGTGCTCGACAATCAAAGGCAGGCTCCAGTCCCAATACCAGCTCGATTTGAC
>NW_020187159.1:46478-47215 GCF_900000015.1 Plasmopara halstedii | reverse complement strand
TTACAATCGAAGTACGCAAGGAAAAGAAATCGTGAGAACCAGCTCGAAATACCGATTTTGATTTACATATTACCGGTTCAGATTTAGATAGCAACATTTCCCATAGCTAATGGAGAAATTTGTGGACTCGACAATTGCAACATTATCGATTACGTTACAGGCTAATATTGAGGAAACAACTAGATACTAATGGAAAAAGAAAAAAAGTGAAGACGACCATAATTGCATCAAAACACGATCTGAATCAGGTCGTAAAAGTTTGAGCTCTCGACAAAAATAAGTGACAATTCATTTCAGCTTAAAATCCAAAAAGTACAGGGTATCCAGTAATAAACTTCTTTAGTCAATTAAGAAAGAACTATCGATAGAGCGACATCTCACACTCTGTATATCGCTATCATTGGCAAAAAAGTTATGTTTCCTACCTTATGTTTGGCACATATTTAACACTTATTGTGTGGGTTGCTAGACTCACGCAATAATTAATAAGCAAGCTAAAATAATTACCCACTAACTTATTTATTACTGCCATAGAACATGTATCCACGTCTTTCATTCACATGTTAAATAGCTAATTCTCCACAGATAACTCTTCAAACAATAAAAAAGCCACGAAAAGTATGAAAGAATTCAGTCTCGACTTATAAGCTGCCAATAGAGCGTGCATGTGACAGGAAATGGACCAGGGTTACCTACTGTGTCCATCAAGTGTAGCCTCAAACATAATATGTGTACAA
>NW_020187159.1:42534-42708 GCF_900000015.1 Plasmopara halstedii | reverse complement strand
GCAGATAATATACGGCATCGCCGTCTCTTCTCTATGGAGATTCTACGTCTCATCGAGACCTGTGGGAACGCGCACTCAGTGTCGTCCAGTGAATCCACTCCAGTGAGAATACGCGATGATCGCAGTAGTAATTTATATGATAGTTTCTAGGTATCTTGCCTGAGTGGTCTAAGC
>NW_020187159.1:41750-41864 GCF_900000015.1 Plasmopara halstedii | reverse complement strand
TGCTTGAGGCTGACAAGTAGTTGCGTCGTTGCGCAAGCAGGAGTGAGAATACGCGATGGTCGCAGTAGTGGTTTATATGATAGTTTCTAGGTATCTTGCCCGAGTGGTCTAAGC
>NW_020187159.1:40215-40377 GCF_900000015.1 Plasmopara halstedii | reverse complement strand
TGGAGCTTCTTGCGTAAACGTCGGTGTTGAATAACTGCTTCGACTAGATGGCCTTCTGCTCCATCCGCTAAGATGACCTTGTTCATTTGTTGCTTGCGTCTGGGATCCTTGCGATAAGGCTTAAGCAGCGACATATGAAACACCGGATGCAATCGTAGTCCG
>NW_020187159.1:40108-40205 GCF_900000015.1 Plasmopara halstedii | reverse complement strand
ATCGTCTTCTGCTTTATGGCAAGCAGTTGGCGACCACGTCACATGACCTCCTTTCGAAATAAAGCCCACTACTTTGAAGACAGCTTCGTCTTTGTTG
>NW_020187159.1:35774-35839 GCF_900000015.1 Plasmopara halstedii | reverse complement strand
CGCTTGGGTTCTGAGATCCTCAAGAACCCCAAGGATCCGGTGTATCCTTTGGTGAAAGTTGAGAC
>NW_020187159.1:32445-33038 GCF_900000015.1 Plasmopara halstedii | reverse complement strand
GCTCATGACAAGGAGCTACTTGCGATGAAGTATGCACTTGTCAAGTTCAGGGTCCACCCGCTCGGCTCCAAGCCGTCTGTGATCTAGACAGATCAAGCGTCACTACGCCCTGTGACTCAGTCGCCCGACCTCTCACAAAAGATGGCTAGATGGCTATTCTTCTTTGCGAAATAAAATTTTGAGGTGAAGTATAAGCCGGGAAAGCAGAATGCGTTGGCTGATGCGTTGTCACGCCGACCAGACCATGAGCTTGCTCATGTAACAATTGAAATGTCGTCTGTGACGGACTTGATTCCCACCGCGTATACGGGTGATGGGATGTGTGTAGCGTTGCTACGGGCTCTCTAGAGCAAGAAGTTTGGAGACTCAGACAGGAAATTGTCATAAAGACTGCGTGCACGATTGCACCGATATTTGTCGAACAATGGTTTGCTATATTATAGTATCGATTGAACGAATACACCACGAACTGTGGTTCCTCATGATAAGAATTTGAATTATCGCGTCTTCTATGAGGCTCACGACACGCCACTCAGTTTTCATCATGGTCGTGAGAAAACGTACAACTCTAGAGTCACCACCATTGGTAGCAC
>NW_020187159.1:27263-32310 GCF_900000015.1 Plasmopara halstedii | reverse complement strand
GCACAAGTATAGAACAAATTATGCAGAAATCGCACGGCATATGGAATGGTATTCGGATCCTGAGCATCGGGAGGGATTAAATACAGCATCCTTCATGTACCAGTTCTGGCGTTGCCAGACCCCGGTCGTCCTTTTTGTGTCGTCTGTGACGCATCCAAATTTGCCATTGGCTGTGCACTGCTGCAAGCAGACGCCGAGTGGCGAGATCAATTGATCTCGCTCGAATATCGCCAGCTTTACTCTGAGAAGCAGAACTCCCAATCCACGACAAGATACTTCTTGCGATGAAGTATGCACCTGTCAAGTTCAGGGTGCATCTGTTTGGCTCATAGCCGTCTGTGATCTACACATATCATGTGTCATAAAGCACTGCGACTCAGTCGCCTTAAATCTCGCAGAGTGGCTCTCATTATATGCAGAGTATAACTCCGAGGTGGATTTTAAGCGAGGAAAGCAGAATGCCTTGGCTGATACGTTGTCATGCAGATCGGGTTATGTGACGCTCATGTCATGACGGTAATGTCGTCAGTGCCGGATTTGATCCGCGCCGCATAAGTGTGTAATAGTAAGTGTGTAGCGCTAATACTGCTCTCGGGGACAAGGAGTCTGTGAAACTCGGACAAGAAATTGTCGGCCGCCGATATTCGTTGAGTAACAAATTGCTGTATTATAGCACCGATTCAGCGGATACGCCGCAAATTGTGGTTTCTCACGATGAGGATAAAGTATACTGTATTCTCTATGAGGCCCACGCACCCCATTTAGTGGTCATCTGGATCGTGAGAAGACGTACAGCTTGGTGAGAAGCCACTATTGATGGTCTAAGCTGCACGAGGGGACGAGCATATACGTGCCCACGTGTCAGACGTGTCAGAGGGTGAACCCTCTTCAAATGCGGCGGCGCCGCTGGCCAATTTACCGGTACACTCCGGGCTCTAACAGTCCAATAGTATGGACCCTATGTATGGCCTGCCGAAGGATTCGGTAGGCAGCATAAATGTAGTGGTCTTTGTGGACTATCTGAGCAAGATGGCTCGTCTTGCCGCACGACCGGACACCATCGACGATGTGGGTACAGCGACGCTGTTTGTAGCTCGTGCCTTTCGACAACAGGAGTCGATCTCTGGTAGAGACCCGTGCTTCACTGGGAAGTTTTATATACAATCTTCAGGGTGCTAGGCACCAATTTCATAATGTCAACAGCGGACCATCCACAATCCGATGGTCATACTGAGCGTGTGAATAGCGCTGTTAAGGACATTATTCGCTGTGTCTGTGCTGAGATGCCAAAGCGTTGGAGCACTATGTTGCCAGTCGTAGAGTTCGCTCTGAACATTGCAGTGCATTCATGTACCGGCTATACGCCGTTCGACGTGAACATATCTGCTAATTCTCGCGTCCCGCTGACGCCACGATCCCATAGATCAGAGCTTGGTGGGGAGGATAAGCTGAATGGCTAGCTGATGTTAGCCCCCTCACTGTACGAAAAGAAGCCGGAAACTTCCTGTCTACAAGACGTAGCGTCTTACGACACGTTAAGGATGCGATGGCTGAAGGCCAAGACATGCAGAAAGATATGCAGATGGAAGATCAGAAGAATTGTGAAAAACTTTGAGATCGGAGACTTGATTTTATTACGTGCTTAAAACCTTCCTATCTTTAAGGTCGTTACTAAGCAAGGCCTTGCGTATACGCCCAATCTTCCGAAAAGGATGCGCACCCATCCGGTGTTTTATGTGGGCATGTGGGTATGCTTAAGCCGTACCCGTAGTGAACGCAGAAGCGTTGGAATCGAAGCGGCGCTTGCAAGTTCCCCAATATCCAGAAGCTAAACAAGCAACTGGTTTTGAGCACAACTTCCATCTCCAAGTACGCCAGGCGCTCCACCGTCGCACGAAGCGACGTATTCGTCTTCTCTGTGGCTATTAGCCGCTCTGACAGAGCGCAATAATCCTCAACGTTAGGCAGTCGGTGCACGAAGTCCTCCAGGCTCTCGAAGCCTTCCGCACAGCGGTAGGCGAACTCAGTAAGATGCTCGGCAGAGTGCGGATGACGACGGACTCAGTCCCTCCAGGCTCAAAGAGCATCTTGAGTCACCGGACGGCGATCGACCAAGTCTTCATAGCCCACCGCCGAATCTTCTCGACGAGATGTGACGTCCACTATAACGTGTAACGCCATGTGGGTCGACATCGTCTACAGGGTCGAGCCCAATATCTTGTGAATTGGCGGGGATGTCCAACTTTCAAGGGTTTGTGGGAGATTAAGTTGTCACTTCGGCAAGACTAATCAGACGTCGTGGCCGCTTATGATTGGAAGGATCATGAGGCTTTGCGTCGTCGTTTGCACTGCGCTTCTCGGTAGTAGCTTCGAAAGCCGGAGGGCCATAGGCTGAGCTCAAGCTGTGGTCCTGAGCTGCTGTGGTCGTAGACTCACCCGTGTGGTACACCACAGATCTCGCGGAAGCGTTATGGATTATTCCAAGTGTCACCACGCAGATATTCGGCGTTGCGCCTTGAGTTTGGCAAGCTCGAATAAAAGATGGCACTTTACGCGCACGTCCACTACCTTGTGGATCCGCTGTAAGATATACAGCGAGGAAAGTTTCCAGTGTTGCTGCACCCATCGCTCAAAGAGCTACTCATCATCTACAGCAGTTTTGCCAGGGTCGAGCACCACAGGAATAGACCGCAGTGCGGGTGCAGAGGCGCCTCCCTTTAGAGCTCGAAGTCGTGCTCGGTACCGATCCGTTGGGTTATCTTGTGGTACCAAAATGCGGGTTCGGAGAGCTATTTGCTGGTCACATCGCTTACATTTATTATTTGGTGGCTGCTTTTACGCAAAGAAGGTTGAGATCCAAATGCTGCAGCCATTAAAGCATCATAACATTATCCACATTGAAAATGTCCTTATATCCGATTGTAAGATCTGCCTGGTAGGTTTGCACAAAAAAAAGTTACATGCTGCGAGGTAAATAAGGTCGTGGTACATCATTACAGGTTTCGGAGTACATGGGTGAGGCGAATCATTCGACTATGTTGTTGATAGGGGAAGGTTGTCTGAGGTTGAAGCAAGCAGCATCGTCCGCCAGATCACGTCGGCTGCGGCCTATTTCGGGCGACGGATTTTATCTTCGTGGAGTCGGAGGAAGTCGACCACAATTCGGATACTCCTTTCCCAAAATGGGAAGACGAGAAGGATAAGGTGCGTCAATCGCGCGACGTGAGCCCAGCTCAAACCTTGCGGACACCGTGTCCATTTTTCAACATTTCGACTCCTGGGGGAAGTGGTATTCTTACCAATCGTCTCGACGAGGCAAAAAAGCAGCAATTGGAGGCTGCTTACAGGGCGGCTCTCATGCGCTCGTATCCACGTTCGGTCTAAGACTCTCGTGAGGAGTGCGGCTTCCGCTCGACAGATTTCTCTACTGAAGCGAAAGACGCAATGTCTCGATCGTTAGGCGTCTACGTAGTCGGGCCCCCGACAACTAGTCAAGCTGAACTTATGTGCACACAACGGGAATTGAACCTGGCTTCTTCCGCTTGCAAAGCGGACGCGCTTCCACCGCGTTATGTGCCCAGCTTTAGTAACTTTTTACCAGATAAAAAAAATGTTCTCCCATAGTAAGCTAATTATGATACCACCATATCGTAAAACACGGCATTGGGCCATGTGTAATAAAGAAGCGCATGATATAGAACGAAAACATGCATGATTCTTGTTAAAAAGAAGTCACTGCAATCCGTCCGGCCGTTTGTGATAGCATACCTCATCGTTCTATTTATGTCACAAGCAAACCCATAAGTAAGATCATATAAAGATTTTGGACGTGTCGTAGTCGACAATGTACGGAGTTCATGTTTCACATCAAAACACTCGATATCAAAGGCTTTGACCATCTCCCAGATACGATTTAGAGAAGTGGCATCACAATCAGGGATGACATGCAAGTTCAGTGCTGTCGTGAGTTTTAGAAGTTCGCTTCTGTTTCCAAAAAGCATACTATGGGGTTGTGGCCTTAGTCTCCAGTCAGCAACTTTCCTTGCACAAATATAGCGCAAGTTATGCGAAATGTCACATTTCCTTAAAAAGGATAACGAACTGTGTTGGGATACCAAGCATCGGAAGGATTCTGACAGGGCCAAAGACAGCCTCCTTAATGTACCAATGCTGGAGTTGCCAGACCCCGATCGCTCTTTTTAGTGTCATCTGTGACACTTCGGACTTTGCCATCGGCTGTGCAATGCTGTAAGCAAACGCCGAGTGGCAAGATCGATTGATCGCGTTCGAATATTGCCAGCTAATGGCTGCGGAGATGAAGTACCCAGTCCACAACAAGGATCTACTTTGCGATTTAATATATACCCAATTATATTGTAAAACCTAATTAGTATAGTAATATGTATTATTAGCGGTAATCCTGCCACGTAATGGCTTCTTGTTGTGGTGTAGCCACACCAATGTGTCAAAACACCCATTTGTGTAATATACACCAATATATGGATATGGTCACACTATCTTGTGCGACCTGCTCTTTCCTACAAGATAACGTGAAACCCCGTCACACTCTCCTATGAAAATTGTTAATATACCCAATTCACATTGATCAGACGCCTCATACGAGGCTCGTGTGTCTGAGACGCCTTCACGCTCTGAAAACCAACTTAAAATATTCTTTGCTCTACGAGCCCTGTGTTTGCGACACACAAAAAAAAACAGCCTAGCTGGTTCTGAGGGCGCTCGCGGGTAAAGCTCTGCACAGGGTGCACCTCCAGACAGTAGGTTTGCGGCATCACGGAAAGCACATCCCAAGCCGTCGGCAATCGAGCTCAACACATCGCGCCTGATCCAAGAGATGTGCAAACATGTCGTAACCCAATGGAATTGATTGAAAATCAGTTTCGTAATAACCAGGACTACATTCGTAAATTGTTTGTTCAAAGTACTATTTTAGAAAATTAGACTGTCGTACTCTCATTTTCAATCCATGCACCATCCCCTTTGATTTTGTGTAACCAAATCGGATGTTAGTCTTGTTACTAGATGT
>NW_020187159.1:16028-27253 GCF_900000015.1 Plasmopara halstedii | reverse complement strand
ACCAAGTGCAGCGGGGCTGCCGTAGCTTTGCGCTTAGAGGAAGCGTAATTCAGGTCACTGACCTTTAGCTCTATACTTAGACCAAGTACGAGTTTTGCGGATCGCAATTCGCTTACTCCAAGAGTAATTACAACCTTAACCCAATGCTAATTAACTCTTTCGTTTAAACCCAAACTGACTTTATTTATTTTTATCTGCGGCAAAGCCGCCTAATTTTAAATGCATAGATTTTACCGAAGATGTAAAGTAAAATCTTATTCTTGTTTGGGTGTAATCACACCAGGCCCATCTGGTGTGACACACTCCCCTGTTACCAGGGTATGTGTAACCCCGCTACAGACACTCTAGTACAATGAAGTGGGGAGCTAAATAACCGCCAGCATTTCCAAAGAGGTTCAAAACTGCACAGCTGAAACAAGCCATCGGCCAAATGTACTTACTTGACTAAAATCTGTATCAACACAGTACATATCAGCAGATGAGAATTAAGTGCTATTTCGAGTATCACTACACATTATTTTCTAAAGCACTTCCCGCAAACTGTTTCAACGTGCTTCCGATTTTCTTTGCAACAAAGAAAATCAAAGATAAAACGTTCTGACATCTAGTTACCGACCGTCGTGCTCATTCTTCATCGTGCACACTCTGCCCAGTTTTCAACCTAAGTCACAACATCTTTTTTCGATTTTGTGAAGAATTTTTAGAAAAACCCATAAAAGTCCCAAAAATATCAATTTTGCAATGTGGGTCGGTCTTTCAACCCATAAAATTTAAATTCTATCTAAATTTCTAACCAAACAAAGAATGAGTGTTTTCAAATAAAAAAAATTCGAACATTCTGATTGTTTACTGTATTATATCAGTACCTCGCCTCTGTCCAATAAGGAACATGGACTTATAAATCAAATGTCAGAAAGATCCTCTCCATCACTTCCGAATCAGCTAGAATTCTCTCACAGTACCTCGGTCGATAAATATGCAGATTCTTCAGACATTAATCGCCGCCGCCATTGCCATTGCTGCCATAGTTATCGTACTTGCAGAGCAGGAGGCCCATCTCAGAGTGCGCGTGCATGACAAGTTTTACGTGACTCCCCTCGGCATGCAATGTGCATTTAACAATTGTATTGATCCGAGCATGTATCCATGCGCCAAAAGCACTTGCGTCCGTCTTAATTACACGTACGGCAAGTGCACAAAGGACTCGTCGGACAATCCCGAGCAGCAAGATCTTGACGATCCCAAGCTTTTGTGTCCATATCCAAACCCATACAATAGCAAGCTCGGCTCCTTAGACGATGATGAAGACGACGACAATACCGAAAGTCAGAAGTAAACATCACTATCGAGCTTTCTTTGTCTAGCAGAGGGTAGCAAAGCAACGTGTAACTATCATCAATGTCCATTTAATTTGATTTTTCGTTTTAAGTGTATCAAAAGTATGTTGTACGAATGTTGCGTATTATGAGTACCATTTGACTATTAAATTTCTATGGCGTCCTCGTCGTCGGTGTTGCGGCTCTACCGCGAGATGCTGCGCAGCGCAGCCAAGCTTGAGGTAAATGCAATATAACTTGTCGTTTACATTTCATAATGTCTGATATAGAGCGCAATTTACTACAGACTTACAACTTCCGAGCCTACGCCACACGCCGCGTAAAGGAAGATTTCCGCAAGCATAAAACGATTCAAATTGACAGTTCGGAGCAGGAGAAGATGCTTGCCTTTGCACGTGAACAAGCGGACATTCTGTACCGCCAGATGGTCGTATCCAAGTTATATCCACCACATATTCCGAGTGTTATGGAAACACTAAGCAAGTAGTAGTAACTTGCAGAATAAATTTAATACGGAAAACCTTGGGGTAGCCTCTTTCTACATCTCTGCATCATTTGTACTGAATGACGAATAGAGCTATTTCTTCTGAGCTGATGAACTACAGTGGCTCAACACATTTACATCATAGAGCCACTTACTTTGCTTAGATCTTTACTAATACGACATTAACGTCGTTCTGGTTCGTGAATGCTGTCTTGACGTTTTCAATCTCAACTGCGATTTCGGACGTAGATGTGTTGCCAACCGAGCTTGATGTTGAAAACGGAGTTAATGTATCAATCGCACTATCCGCAGTACTTTCAGTCGCCGTTACCATCAATTTCTCGGGACTGCCAGCATCGCCAAACACGGTACTGGTAGTCGTAGGCGCATCGTCTTCTGCAACATTGGGCAGTGATGCTGTGAAAAGACCCTGAAATGCCTCAAAATCGACGTATCCATCGCCGTTGGTATCGACAGACGCAATCATTTCCTTAACCTCCTCGGCGACCATCGAATGTTTAAACAAATCTTGCAACCCCACAAGTGACAGACGGCCCTGTTTTTCACCGTCAAGAATTCCAAATGCCTCGCGAATTGTGCTTTGTCCAATGTCGCGCTGGTCCATGACAGCCGCCAAGAATTCTAAATAGTTGATGTGACCACTTTTCGACTGATTTATTCGCGTGAACAGGTCACCTGCATCAGCATAAGACACTCCACATTCGACCAAAGCAGTACAAAACTCATCACGTGACAATGACCCTTTTTTCCTACTGTCGATTGAGTGAAAGACTTCAGCAGCCATTTCCTGTTGAATGTGATCCTCTGAAATTCCAAGAGCTACCGAAAGCAATGCCGTTTGCTTTAATTTTCGACATTGACTAAAGTTTAACATGTTTGACAGTAACATGCACTTGTTACTCTGAAGTCGAGCAGCACCCAATCCGTCCGCACTTCCCATATCTCCTTCATGGAGCCATTTGTGGCTCAGCGCCTGCTCAGCTGAAAGACGCTGGTCGACATTCTCCTTCACCAACGACTTAACAAAAAGAATTGAAGAGGCCGAAAATTTTGACCAGACGTCATTCTCAAACACAAGCACACCATCATATATTTTGCCCATTGTTTCGTCAACCGTTGCTCCGTGAAATGGAGACACTCCCGTCAAAAGCTCATAGCATATGACGCCAACACTCCATAGATCACACTTTTCGTTGTAATTTCCATCCAGCACCTCCGGAGCGACATAATCAATTGTACCCATTGGCTTTTCAAGCTTCTCGCCTCGCTTGAAACGTGCACTCAAACCAAAATCGCACAAACGAAGCGATCCCGGATTATCAGCATTTTCAAGCAACAAATTTTCAAGCTTTAAGTCGCGATGCGTGATAAAATTTGAGTGCAAGAACGCCAACGCTCGTAACAATGCACGAATAATCTTTCGCACGTCATTTTCTGAAATTGTGCGATTTCCTTGGTACAAATGCTCGTACAATTCTTTTCCCTTACAAAGCTGCATGACCATGTACATATGTTCCTTATCTTCATACGAAGCAATGACACGAACAATTTGAGGATGATGCAGCCGTTTGAGAATATTAATCTCATTGCGCAGTGCGTTTCGGTCCACCTCGTTACTAAGAGCGACAATTTTCACGGCCCAGTCTTTACCAGACTTTTTGCTTACAGCATGTTTGACGCAGCCAAAGTGGCCCGTGCCAATTGTGATGCTAAAGTCAAAGTACTCATTAATGTCGTCGACATACATGTGCTGAATGAGGTCTGAGGTCAAGTCGTCACGCATACTCAAACCTGTATCTCGCTGTGAGGAGACAGCAGTGGAGCCTATTACAGAATCAGCTTTAGATTGACGACAACCCATTATATATTTGTCGGTTTGACAAGTTTTTGACTTCGTCTCCTTGCGTTAAAATTCTAGTAGGAATGAAAACTTCGACTGCACAGAACAGGCAACGAGAGACAAGAAGACAAGGTTATGACTGATTGACGAAGTAGTATGAAGTAAAATTACCTTGGCAGACACCAAATATAGCCTTGATTTAAAGTTAGAAGGTCTACGCGACTCGATACGTTATTAGCGTCAGAAACTACAGAACTGAAAATGGTAGTATAACAATCGATTATCGCTCATGTGATCTCCATGCTTTTCACAGATGTGCAAAAGCATACGTCAATATTACAAAAACTCTATAACGAACAGCTGCACAATCTGTACAAAGTGGACTTGTCTCTACGATGTGGCAACGAAATTAAACTTGAAAGTACTGCTCACTGTTTCTTTGAACGAGTGATTTTCTATTGCGGCCTTCTTGCGCTGTTCGCGTTGCTTTATTGCTGCAAGATTGCGACGACCTTGGCCGTAGCGTAGATGCATCTTAGTCATTTCAGAGTCAGTACTTGTTGCTTTACGGAGCCTTACAATCGAGGATGATTGTCTTATTTTGCTATTGGGCTCATCTATTGACGATTGCTTCGGTGCCTGTTGACTGCATTGCTTTGTACTTCCCGATCGTGGTGGTGACTTTGTCAGCGTAGCCATACTGTCTCCATCTTCTGCACCATTTTTCTTTTTCTTGCCTCGTCGCTTCATACTGCGCTTTCGATTCCGTTTACTGACGCTCGTCGTACCATCTTCAATTGTAAAATCAAACTTAAACACGGTTTCCGCTGCCTTACTCACCGCTTCAAGAACTTCTTCGGGTGTGGCTTCCTCTATCTTCTCGCCTCTCTCTTCCATTTGTTTGACAGTGGCCATTAAGCGTCGCTTAGTTGCAAAATGTGCGGCAAGTGGAGCACCCGTCGCTGCATCTTGGACGCTTTCGTTCATTTCTACAATTGTTAAGTTAAATTTTTTCCAAAGTTATACAAATATTACTTTTCAATGCTGCATTTTATAGGAGACGATGACACTTGTATTTCTTGGAAACTCTGGTACGTCTTCTATGCGTTAACTTCAGTCTTAAGTTGAAGCAAATAGCTATAAATGCTATCACTATTCTCTTTGACCTTTCCTTTCTCTTTGTCATCATATTAAAATCTATTTCTAGCGTTACGCAGAGTGTCAAAGTCTGTGGCTGATGTGCGTGCTCCCGCTGTTCGAAGACTATTTGAAGAATTGGAAAAAGAAGTTGTAAGTTCATTGATTTGTTATGAGTAAGAATCAGCGGTACTTATCGAATCTCAGCGCGTAGAGGCTGGCGTGGGGATTGCAGCACCTCAACTTGCACACAACCTGCGTATGTTTTTAATGATAAAGAACATGCCCGAGAATGAAAACGATCTCGACAAAATTAAATATCAAGAGATAATAAACCCCAAAATTTTGCATTTGTCAGAAGCAACCACGCGTGACTTTGAGGGCTGTCTGAGTGTTCCTGGCTATCAAGGTATTGTTCGACGTGCCAACATGATTCGAGTACAGTACGATGATTTAAAAGGCCGCAAAATTCAGAAAACTTTGAATGACTTTCCTGCTCGTATATTTCAACATGAGTTGGACCATCTTAACGGCGTCATGTACCTGGATCGTATGGAAGTTGGCAGTCTTATTCACAACGAGGAGTTTGAGGCGATGGAGTGGCTTGATGTACAAAAGCTACTCCTTCAAGATCCTCCTGCCATTCCACCTCTTGTGAATGCTACCAACGAGTAAAATCTGTCAAGAAAAGAGCAGAGCCAAAAACATGATAAAAGGATTGACGTTATTATTGCAGACAACCTCAATATCATGACAACAACTATTTATTTGTGTATTTAGGCAAAGTCTTTGTCCGATCTCCATCCTGCTGCATCTATCAAACCAAAGTCACCTTTTATCGAACGTTCTTTCTTCCTGTGCAATGCTTTACTCAGAGGTGGGATATAATTTGCTGCTAGCAAAGTTATCGCTGCTACCATCACTACGATCATAGTCACGTAACGAGCTTTCATGCCAAACGATGATTTATAAAATGTGTATCCGTTGACTATGTTTTCGATGCACTCCAATCTCATAGTGATTGGTATCATGTAATCACTTCCATACTCGGCTCTTGCCACGTAACTTGCATTTCTCGGCACGGTCACTGGCACATCTAAGAAAGACGCTGGCTCCTGTCGTACTGGTACAACTTGGTCGCGCAATAATTTCTTTCCTCTAATCGTGCGATCATCATTAACTAGCCACTCTTTGCCAGTTTGTTCATCACGTTCTTCTCGATACAACCAAATGTCAGCATGTGAGCCCTTTGCCGATTCATTTAAGTAAATTTGGACAAGTTCCCGTTCCATGTGGTAAACGACATGAACAGATTTTCGAAGTTGCGCATAAGCCTCGTGTTGTATAACCGTCGAGAAATTACTAACGCTACCATAATGCTGCATGAACTCAGCCTTAACTACGCCAATGTCCGAGTCAGTGTCTCCAACAGGTATACTGCTTTGGCCGCGCATAACAAACAAAAGGTTGCCAAATGCCACCCAATACTGCAATTTAGCTTGCGTGCATAACTTATACACGAAACGTGCTAAGCTCTCAGTCTCATGGTGAAACACGACGCTATTTGGACAGCCGCGTGAGTGATACACTTCGAGCGCTAGACTTAATACCACAAGTATTGCTGTCGATATAAGCAATCCCCAGAGTAAAAAAAAACGCCTGGTGCTCCGTCGCGATACGTCACCAAAATGAAGGCGCCACTGAGGGTGTACTAACGCACTAAGAGCGGCTACAGATACAATCGAAGCTAGTAGGAACCAGTTGCCATTGGCGATGAAGGAGGGTAGCAGCACAGTCATGTGAAACTTTGTTTTGACCAATAAGACACATTGAAATTAAGCAAAATAATAATAAAAATTATAACCAATGAAATAAACAGCTAAGAGGTTCATTATATATAACATTTCTTTGACGCAGCTAGTTCTACGGAGAAGGTACGAGTTAAACGCACGCCAGCTTGGTATCGCAACTGCTGAGGCATATAGCGAACGCTTGGAAAGGTGAGAGCGGCCATTGAAAGTCCATTGTAAACATGTCATCAGCGACACGACCAAACTGAAGTATGTTGCCCATTGAAGGATCCTCATTACTGATAAGCTGAAAGTTCTTCACAGAAGCCATTGACACCCGACCACCAAAATCCAAGCAGTAGGCACCAAGATCTTCTCGAAAGACAGGTTCACGATTTGAGAAGCGCATTAAATCCCTCATTTCTCCAGTAGAAAGTCGCGTGGCGAGTCGATCTTGACGACTCATTGGTCGTACAATCTTAGAAGATCTACCGTCCTCGTCCACGTCAGGAATTACTACCCTCATCTTTCGTGGACCCACACTCGTACGATTCGGCTCGTACGTGACACAGCCAAGCTCCTCTCGAATCTGAAGCACATTTTGTACCACCACGTCGTTTGAACTCACTGCATCTTGAATCTTTGCCAATTTCTGAGGGTCTCGTCCATTGTCGTAGAGTGTGAAGCACGTGCCAAGAAAATTCGAACCCATGCGACCGATTCGATTTACATCGGTGCACTCCTTGTCTGTGGAGATTGTGTAATTTGCAGTCATATTAGAGCGTACCTGACGTCTGGCCGCCAGCAAGAACCTATCTTCTTCTTGTGTACCAATCTGACCCTGAAGATACATTTCGTAGCCGTACTGCTTGAACATACCACGATATACTTGCTTGACGTAGCATCGAATGATCCCTGCATCCAGAGGAACTGGCTGCAATGCCATTTTAGTCATATCTTGAAGCTCAAGCTTTTGCAATGGCTGTAGCACTAGTGGGTCACAAGCTCCGCGACAGAGAGGACAGCTACCGGATTGGCCTAGCCAGGCCATTATGCATCGGTAGTGCACATATGCACCTGTACATTGACCAGTGCAGGGAAGTGGATAAGCCTTACGTCGGGCAGAGAATTCATCCATACAGATCAGACAGCCTTCACTTTCGTCCGGATCATTTGTGTCTTTTGTTTCTAATTCCTTGATCAGTGGGAGCTTCTCGGAGTGTACCTTACTTTGCCGTGTTCCCGACAGAGCAAATCCATCTTCATCTAGTCTTCGCTCGTTTGGCTGAAGTGTATCTATTTCACCAACTCTTTCTTCAGCTTTCCCTTCATTCTCGTCTTCTACATTCACCCGGACACTGGCTACTTCAAGCGACTGTTTGTGAGCGCTAAGTGCACGTCGACGTGGGGAAAACATCATCAGATCAACAGGTGGTACGTCTGCAAAGGCATGTGGCGAGTGGTGGACAGCTTGGGGTGACATATGACGGGTAATGGTACCTCCACCATTTGCCGCATTGATCGAGCGCATGGCCACGCTATGAGCAACATTTCTCGGGTTGCGTGTGACTCCGGATAGAGGAGAAAGTGCCGCCTCAGTCAGTGAGCGCTCGTAGTTGCGCATGACGTCGCGGGCGTCTGCAGACTCGCGTCTGAAGCGCAGAACGCCGTCATCCTCAGTGTTAGGGGTGGACATGTTCAAAGCCCGTTGTTACGTCGGTTTTGCTTGCTCTTGATTCTTCACAGCGCCTATATATAAGTAATTTAAATGTGGTTGACGTAATACGATGAAGATGCTTGCGACGTCGAGTTGCTAGCAGATCGCGATCTGAGCTAACGACAACTCAGTTGATTCTCTTCCGCAGACTTTTCGTCTTTGACAAGAAGGCGAGGATTAGTGGCTTGCTTCTCGATTGGTTTAAATCCAAAGAGTACCAAAGTGTACAGTTAACATGAGGTCGGCCTTTGTATCGAAATAGAACTCACTGACTAGAAGTATTATTATTAATATATGATCACACCATTTCTAAGATGTACCTCATTTCCTATATAGTAATGAGCCACGCATGTATCAATCGGACAAATGACTGCATCGCGTCTCACAGTCGTTCCTCCGTGTTGATGGATGGTGCACTGATGTCGTTTCAAAAATTTAATACAGACCAGGAATTTTGACCAAACATTAGCACGTACCAAACAAAACGCAGCCTTGAACAAAAGACTACATTATCTGCGACAATGGGGAATGGCTAAAAACTGAAGCCTCCTCTGTTGAGACAAGAAAGATTGACTGTGTCTTGTGGTACCGGCTGACAGTACAGAAAATGAGTGGATCTGCCGATCCTACTCTACCTCTGGTAGATGATCGAGCTGATGATGAGCTGTTGTGTCCTGTGCCAAGTACGATGAAGAGTGACGATTCCGCAATCTCGTGTGACAGAGCCGATGAAGTTGAAGGGCGACATAAACGTTTGAGTAAAACGACTTGACCCTGAAGATGGTTTATGTTTGTTACGATGTCACTGTACTACTAAGTCAGCACTTGGGCTCTGACGAGATCAGCCTCTCATACGTACCATTTCGGTGACCTTACCGCCTTTCAATGTTTGTACATCCCCGAGAAAAGTATTATAGCTCTATCGGAATTTAATAAGGGAAGACTTGCAAACCTAATGGCGGTCCCGTTAACATCATTTATATCCTATCTCGATAGAATTCTCCACTTCTTTATAGATGAAGCTAAAATCAAGGACACTTACAAATAATTGAGTGCAAGGAGCAACAATGCTCATTTCAAGAATTCTTCGGACCGCTTCTAACCTTTGTAAAATGAATATCGCGGCGTGGCGACGAGACCACCACGCGTGCTATTCGATCAGGAAGGGCTGCATGGTGTCAATTTGATTTGCGGAACCAGATATTGCGTCGTACAACAATGTATCTAGCCAAAGTAATAATATGACGTCATTGGCACTTTCTTTCGCGCGAAGCAGAAGATGAAAATGGTGAGATCGTAAACCACCCCACTCAACGCCTCCTTATGGCGTCAGAGAGGCTAGCGGCAAGTGACGGATCGTGTTTGCTGATATATAACCAGAACGTTGATATCAACAACTAAAAATTCTAGGCTCCATCTAAGCCGAGGAGAGTCGCTTTTTTGTGCTGTATTTCATTGACCACAACCCCACAAGGAACCGTAGAGCCCGGTTTGTTATGCAGGCTGCCCATCATCCCGGCCAGGGGTTCGTTGTACACCTTTGTGTGAAAGTCCGATCTTTTGCAATCTTTCGCTGATAGCGAAGGAGGCACACGAAGCACGTATGTTTGTACTACCGAAGACGAAATATGTGCGGTTACCGCGAAGCTTCTCAGGTGCTAATGCCTCTATTTTCTCTCATCAACATGGCTGGGATTCATCCCCGCGTCGGTCGTGCCAGTTTGTACATGTAAATACCTAAACTGGTGACAGAAGTAAGTTACTTGACTGCAGTGCAACTACTGCGACCCCCTTTTGACACAACGCCATTAATTGAAAGAGATTTGTCTGACATGGGTGGCGAAGATATTCCAGGACAACGAAACCTCATCTAGCATATGTGCTCCTCCCATTTATGCAAAGTTCAAGATCCGCCATCAACCATTCATGGTATGATGCTCAAGCTCTTAATATCATACTGTGATTGGTAAAAGGGTTTTACGCGATAATTTGACTGAAATTCACGGATAAATTATATTCCCTGCACATCATCCTCACAGAAGCTGTAATCTTCATTGCATAAAGTGACCTCTATTCATGAGGTGATATCGGATAAGCACACGGGAGATGGCGACGGACGTCGATCCCGTTCGATGACCTTCATGACGTCGGCGAGCGTTTCCGCTTGGTGAGAGGGTCATACTTCTTTGTCGTGATGAGATGTCTTAACTCCTACATGGTCCGCCAGTCGTGTCTCTCTTGACGTGTGAGGAGAAATTTTACATACACGTATTACTCCTGTTTAGGCGATGAGGAATATTGCGACATCTTTGACTACACATAGTCCCACATCGAAGGAGACGTTTTATAACCAGGAAAGTGCTAATTAGTTCCCAGTCTTATGCGCGGCATCGTGGCTAGTTGACCGTTACCGCAAAGCGCTGTCGCTTCATTTAGAGCACGGCCGTGATCAGCTTTCTTTATTCATTTTGGGAGGTTTTTCTTCTCTGCCTTTCAGAGCCTGGATGCAGCGGGGCTGCCGTAGCTTTGCGCTTTGAGGAAGCGTAACCTAGGTCACCGACCTTTCGTTCTATACTTAGAACAAGTACAAGTTTAGCGGATTGCAATCCGCTTACTCCAAGAGTAATTGTTGCCTTAACCCAAGGCTGATCAACTCTTCGGTTTAAACTCCAAAAACTGACTTTATTTTTATCTGCGGCCAAGCCGCCTGATTTAAATGTATAGATTTTCCTAAATATATATGGAAAATCTAAATACATGCGTAACTACTGGCTACCCAGCCACATACCGTATTCTTATTTGGGTGCAGTCACACCATGCCTATCTCGTGTGGCACACACCTTTGTTACCAGGGTACGTGTAACCCCGTTTCACTCTCCCCCATTAAGATTTACAATCA
>NW_020187159.1:0-16018 GCF_900000015.1 Plasmopara halstedii | reverse complement strand
CTAAACCTGCAAAAACCAATTGAGACAGTTGTAGAGTTAAGATGTCCGCTACCATAGGTCTCAGGCTTTTTTGTCAATTAAAGATACTGCTCAGAACTGATTGCAACCGATTCGCCTGTGAACCAACTCCACCCTGTGCACTAACCGTGCCCGCTCCTCATATCATTCGTAAATCAATTCCCCTCCTGTGCACCAGAACAAATTGATCAATGAGCCTTTACAGATTGCGCAATCTTCGAGACCAGATCGGGCTTAGCGACTCTTTGAGTCCCGACCAGGAACCTCCGCTCTCACATGCCAACACACGCTTCAGTCCTTTTACAATTGAAGACACGCCCTATGCGCTCTTTGCGTTCAACCTCTCAAATGCACAAATCTGCGATCCCGCTGCTTTCTTAACTGGTGGGTGCTGTTTACAACAGCTCATCAAACACAATGTGCGACGAAAAAGCGATTCCCAACGTGGAGGGAGAAGGACATTTCCTCCGACCTCAAGGGAAGAAGAACGACTTGAGGTCTCTAAGGCAAAAGTACAGCTGGATTGAAAAATTTAATGTATCTGAGAGCTACAAGCAACACACCCCAGGGGCTCCTAGAGGTTTTACAAATCAAATATAAGGTTTCTATGTGTCTTTTTTATACAGTCAATGGTGTGCTGCGGTTGAACCGCAGCTTGTACTTATACAAGATCTTGGATGTTCGGAGTTTGAACCTCAAAGAGCTTGATCTTCAATATTTGTGAAAAACATCCGGTAGAATTGACTGGCTTACGCCACCCACTTCAAAATAATGAATATATCGATCTCTTCACCAGTACAAATTCCAAGGTAGGAACCAGCATTACATACCCCCCAAATATTTGTGACGGCATAAAAATGTCACATACGAATGATTGAACACAATCCCTTGATCAAAGATTCCCACAATGCATAGAGAACGTACATTACGTTCATGTAACGGATAAGTACAGCATTTCTCCTTTGAGCCAAAAGTACTTCAATACTTGTACAGATCTTTTGAAGCTATTTTTGATCAGTCATTAAGCGATCAAGTAAACAAGCAAAATGTGTAAAACGCTCATTGCCTAAGCAGCAGAGCAATTTGACATTGTCTAAATTCTCAATTGAGATGGAGACAAGGAGCTCTACAAATATCGATCTTTTCCCTGGCGTCGGGTAAATAGTCTTGATGATTTGACATAGTCGGTCGCGTCTTAGCTAGACACTTGGTGACCTTTTGTTCGCCATGAAACGAGAACAAGATTGCGCTTTTGCTTCACCGTGTCGGTGCAGCAAAACTTCAAATGACAGCCGCGCAAAGCTCAGCTCTGGTTATTGTGGTGATGCCTCTATCAATACTACAAGCGATTCTTGTAGAAGCGGGCCACGTCGAAGTTATCAGTCGGTAAAGCACCCACGTGTCCGAGTTCGATGGATAGCCGCGCCACCGAACTCTGAAGAAGCATTAAAGGTTCAATTGCGACTTTTCACGATGACAAATTGATTGATCTTCGTAACCAATGATCGTTTCAACCACCCTACAACGCTTTCCACGAGAGTCTAATAGCAAATGTGGAGTTGATTGCTTAAACGATTGAGTGACCCGGGAAATGGAAGAGCGTTCATCGCAGGCAAATCGGTGTATTGCAGCAGCGTTGCTCGACACTTGCTGTGAGAGCTTTTATAACCTTGTTGCGGAGTTGACCTCAAACTCGACGTTCTGACGGATGGCTCCACATAATGTTTGGTTTTGGAATGCTGCTTCCAATTTCGCTTTTAACAGGTGCATGATGAACTTGTTCGACTCCGAAAGGACGATAAGTCGCATGAGCTGGGACATGAACACCTGCTGCGCTATGTTAAAGAGGCAGGTACTCTGTGGTGAGTACCAATCTCGC
This sequence comes from Plasmopara halstedii, assembly GCF_900000015.1. Classification (NCBI taxonomy): domain Eukaryota; phylum Oomycota; class Peronosporomycetes; order Peronosporales; family Peronosporaceae; genus Plasmopara; species Plasmopara halstedii. Next base: position 14,121 of record NW_020187159.1, on the reverse strand, counting down.
CTGCAAGCATTGTAATTAGTAAAAAGGCAATCCTTCGATTTTCTTCAGCACTTGTACGTCGAAAAAAAATTTTGAGTCAAGAATTGTTTACACAACGTGGTCAAGTAGAGAAACTTCATGATCGGCTGGATTACGTATTTGGGTTAGCACATCCACGACATTAGCCCACCACATAAAACGTAGCATGCAGGCGCATGCATGTAAGATGGCTAGGATAAAATAATCGCCATTGCATTTTAATTCCTTGAAGTGTCTTATGAATGTTGGCTAAAGCTTACTGCCCCAAGTTGGATTCTGCATGCTCAGGCAGCTTTGTGTGCTTAAGATTACAAGATCATTGATCTTGTCTATCTTCTTGTTCTTCCTTCCGCTCCTATTCGGTTGTTCTTTTCATGAGATCCTAACCTTTCGCGATTGCGTCTCAAATGAACTGCAAATTGACTAGTCTCTTCACAATCAGGTCATCGACGTGCTGTTCCTCACGTCTTGTCATATCGTGTAGATGTCATATTGACTCAGAATTCGCTATTAACTTTGTGACAGCATTAAAGTCTGACCGTGGCTCGGTAGCAAAAGTACCATCGTCACTATGGAAGCAGATACTCTAGGATGAATACTATACACATAAATGGCGAGCGACCTGTCGGGACATGCGCAGAGTTGGAGTTGTTCCTCACAGGCTCTACGAGACGCTGCGAAATTACTCCACTAAGTGAACCACGTAGCTTAAATACGCAGTACGTCCTCCAGGATTCGATCTAAGTTCTGTTTGACCTTTTGTTTTAGGGTGTGCCGCTGTTGACATGGACAATTTAGAGCTTAATAGTCCAAAAGTGTACACTAAAACTTCGACGTGAAACGGGTGTCACGGTCAGACACGATCTTAAGAGGAATGCAAGGAGAAAATAAAAGTGTATACAACGACTCTAGCTGTTTTTTTGGTGGATGTATCATACAAAATAGGCGCAAGATGAAATATCTTGCTGATTCGGTTCTGCAACACAAGGATGACATTGAGTCTATGTATGTCACGTGGACGTCCGAAAATGGAATCTATACTTACAGACTTCAAGCTGTCAGCTAACACAGCCAACGACCGAAGTGTGAGCTCGATAGTTTTATTCTTTGGCAGACCTCATGAGTCCGTACATACTCGCACACCACTTATACATGTGTGGCCAAAAGTAATCCCTGGAAAGACTGAAAAGCGCTTGTTCATGTTCGAGATCTCCATTCATAATGCTGTCATGATATTAATATAAAAGACGATGACGCAAAACGATGAGCACGCGATGTTGTGCGAGATGGAAGACGTTTCAGTGCTTTGTCAGAAGTGAACTTGAATTTCCTTGACAGTTCCTGACATGACTTATCAGACTTTTACGCTTCGATAAGTTCTACGCGCACTGTGTTCGTAGCTTTCACGCTATTCGCCGGAATATCGTTGTATTGTCGAGAGAGGTCGTGATTGTCTTCTCTCCTGGACTTCGAATCATAGTCCGAATGTCTTGACACTGCATCAGCCAAGACGCTCGTCTTGAATGGCCTGGAGTTTAGACCAACGTTATACTTCGCAAAGAAGAAAACCCATCCTGCCATTCTCTGCGATAAATGAGGAGTCATTACCTCTGTACGCAGCGAAGCAGGATCTGTATGAGTTACAAAGCGCTCCTGTCCAAGCAAGTACACACGAAACTTGACCAAAGCATACTTTATTGTATACTCTCTTTATTATGAGGCGGATGATTCATTTTTGTGGACCGGTGTTGTTGCAACGGATACGAAACAGCTCGCTCTCGACCCTCACCATCGTGTTGCATCAACGCAAAACTGATGGAATATTCACTTGTATTGCAGACCACACTGAAATGCTGATCGCAGTTTGCAATCGCAAAGAAAGAAGCTTCTTGCAAGCTCTTCATCACTCAAGAAAACACCGCCTGGTAAGCTTTTGGTCATTCCCACGCGTTGGTGCAACCCTAAAATTTGTTTACGGAAGAACACTGAGTGACTATTTCCACTCAACACTCCAATTTAGAAGAGTCGTTAGGAGTTGCATCAAGGCTGCATACTTGCGCGTGTATTTGTACAGATAATTTGCCAAGCCCAGCCATAGAAGCAGCTGTTCCACATTGTTTGACACATGCCATTAATTGGCAGCTCTAACATTCTCCAATCCTACACAAACATCATTCTTGCCGACAAAGCAGATAGGTTTTCATACGAGCTTAGATTAACTTCTCTCGCATAACTTAAAAAACTTGACAAAAATGATCAAGATGAACATCTATCACTCGTTTTTTCTATGAACAAATATTCGTCAGAATGACTCGGTACAAACTATCTCAATGAACAAAGAAAATTCGTCGACGATGCTGCTGATAATCCCGGGAGCGTTATTGAAACCTTATGGCATCACGACCCATTTCTATCTAATACCACTTGGGGTACTGACCGCAAGTAGGGTGCATCGTCTCGCAAAGTCGCATCTGATATTTAGATCGACCGCACAGAAAACGACACCACCCACCATTCCCTCAAGGATCATATCCTTGCGTGAAGCCGGGATCTAAGCAATTATAGTCGCATCGTTCAATTTGTTGAAAGCGTGAACAATGCGCCAACCACCTGTGTGTTTTTTTTTTCTCAAAGAAGTTCAGCGTCTTCTTGCCTATCTAGAGTAATGAAAACAATTCTCTGGCTGAATTTAAAGAATTTTCAAATCTCACGTTACCGCATAGCCTCCTTGTGCATTTAAAGCCACATCATTTAGAAATTCGCGCAAAGTGTTTTGGACCAAACCAACTTGTACCTTGATCTGGGTCACACAAAACACTTGACGGAGATATCTCTTGGTGGCCTTCTATTTATTTTTCAAGATGGGTCTCGCCTCTAGTCCACCATTCTTCATATGTCCATCGCCCATGACTCCCATGTTATATACAAATAAGAAAATCATTTTCTGGCACCAGACCGCTTCGCCACCACTAATCGTCGTTACTTTTGTCGTCTTGGACGTGTCTTGTAAACATGAGGGGATATCATCTTGGGCATTTTTGACTTCTTAAACATTTGCCCAATATAATCCGATCGAGTTAGCGCTGCACGACTTGTTGACGATAAACTTTAAATTCATCCAGTTAATGCTGGGCTGATAATGCTTCAACCATGCTATACGTAGGATGTTATACGCGTTATTAACACGTAGAGAATGATAAACTCGTCTTCACCTCAGCTATCCTCGCTTCATTGCCAATATAATGACTTGCTTTGGCACCTTCGTTGTAGATCCATTCGCGAAGCGAGTGATCATTTCTCTTTTCACACTGGGTAGACTAAAGCCACGCTCAGTCATAATTTGCGCTCAAAAAAGCTTTTTATCGCACCAATGTCAATCAAAGCTTGTGATGAATTCTAAAATCATCAACGAAGCCTTTTAGAACAATCAAAGAGGAACTTTGCCTGGCACTACTGTCGCTCTGAGTGAAAACAGCATGTGCATCATGCACGTTAGGGTCACAGTTCTGTGTATTCACAGAATCCACAGTCCTCTTCCCGCCCTGACCGCTCATGTTTTTACCCTCGGGAGCTTTCCATTTAGCGACCTATATAATATCTGCGGTTATCCGAACGAGCACACTGTGTCTGTTGCGGATCGGCAAAGACACTCTGCAGCTCTTAGCAATAGGACTCGGCTTCGTGTACCGAAAACACTTTCCATCATTGCAAGAACTTTCATTTCTAAACATATAGGTGTAGGAGATATACATTCGCTCTGGACCATCATTTGTAGGAGTTGGCTAACACGTTTGACTCGGTATGGAGCCGTTGGACATGGCTTGCATGATGATGAACTTTTCGTGCATCGCACGGTTGGTGGCATCGTTCAGCGTCTCGACTACTCATGGAAGAGCTGATTTTGAATTGGCCCATAGTACAAACCCGCCCTGAACTAACGTTGAAACGTCAACTGGCTCGTATTAATACGAAGTAACGAGCACGGTTTGAATACAAATGAAGGTCTTAATGACCCTTACGATGCTTCAAGACCTCGACACGGGCACAAAAATCACTCTGTGGTGGCTCAAACGTCTTATTTCTACTGAACTTGAAGCGATCGTGGATCGGCAAAATGTTCATTATAAGCCCAACGGTTTGAGCGACCCGCAAGGTTAGACATCGAGAACAACGCTTGCTGTAAATGGTTTCACAGTTATCTTGCAGCGTTTGCGGCATCCAGCTCGACAAAACATCGTGAGAGAGGCTCGTTCTTCCCACTACGGTTCAAGGACACGTCACCTTCATCATTCTGTACGAAGAAAAGGGAGGTGAAACCATTTTCCGAGATTCCATGATCTCATGATGCATGAAACTGATGTCGCGCTCTTCCGATCATTCGGAGAAGACGACCACATTTAGCTGACTACAGCACTTTCACCGATGATTTTTTGCAAACCCTTAAATGCGAATCACTCATATGAAGACAAATGATGAAACATCTCATTTATCAGCATCTCCGCTTGCGACTCTGACGCATAGAGTGGTACCCCAACCGCCGCCATGTCACTCGGACAAGGACAAGAGTGTGACTTGGACTATTTTGTGGGACGTGCTTATCAGCCGCGTCGTCGAATCAAAATCAAGTGCCAATGAAAAGACGGCTCAAATTGCTACCAGATGAAGAGTGCGCCGGACACGACAATCTCTTAAACACAACACACACGCTTGTGGAACTACTAAGCGTTTCCCGACGTGAAGGAAGAGAGGCATTCTCGACTTGGAGAGAAGAAGAACGACTAAAGATTGTGAAGGCTAAATTGCAATTGAACTAAAATACAGTAATGGTTCCTAGAGCTACATACAAAACACCCCAGGGGCCTCTAGAGGTCTTATAAATCTAACCTTGGGTTCCTGTGGAACTTATTTATACAATCAAGGGTAGATTGAGGTTTTGAGTTTATACAAGATCTTGGGTTTACGGGGCTTAAATTCGAAAAACTTGAGCTTGAACGTTCATGGAAAGTATCCAGGAAAAGTGACTGACGTATGTTAACCAGAAGTGACTGGCTTACGTCGCTCACTTAAAAAGACAGACACGGTTAACATCGGTCTCGTCAGCGATACAGATTTTTAAGTAGGAATCAGCATTTTGAAAGACACAGAATGTTTGTGACTTCAATTAAGATATTACATATGCATGTGGGTTTGCCATTTAGATTTCCCAATTTAATAACTCTCCACAATTCGAACAGAACGACATAATATAATGCCTAGAGTAGTCCATCACCTAGACAGTGTGGTGACACCACGCCGTTGAGTTCATAATGATGGTCAGCTCGTTACCAGCGGGGCAAACCTGGTTAAAAGTTACGCTTACGTTACGACAATTCAGATCATCACGCCATGATTAAGGTAGAACACTATTATAGTCTCTCACCCGGCATGTGAAGGGTCTTTACACGCCTAAGTTCTTGAGCTGTGTACTCACACCATACGTGAAAAGACCACAAGAAACGCGCCCCGTGAACGATTTCCAGACAATTAGGCCATTATTTTCGGAAATAACGTCGACTGGCGGAGCTCGTACACCCCATGACGGATGTAATTTGAATGATCTGAAGCGATTTCGCTGTGTATCAGACTCAGTTCACACATTTTCTGATCCATACATATGATAGAAACTAGCGTCAGCAAAGCAAATATTCAACTAAACCCTGTCTCGTGCTTGACTTGCAACGTACAAAGAACGACGCGAACTTTGAGGAGGCAATTAGATCCTGCTGTTTATAGTCAGATCGGCTCCAAAAGAAAGTTGCATTAGCTACCGACGAAAGATTTTTTTACTGCAAAATAACTCGTTCTTGTTAGTAAATTGCTCTCTACAATGAGCGACCTTGCCTCTTCTCCAAAAGAGAGAAAGACCGGGAGTGCGCCAAGTTGTAAGCGGTCACGGCACCAAGGCAATCTTGCCGAGTACTACCTAGTTCTTTGAGTTTGGAATTCACTTCAACAGGTACTGGACACAGCCCCTATATATTTCCTAGTTTTCAAACATTCCACATGCAATATGCCACTTTTTGTCATTGGGATCGGCCTGCAAAGGTTTATACTCCCGCGACTGAATCTCGTAAGCTCTCTCAGATGTGCCGGCATGTCGACTGAGTCAGATCTTAGATTCGCTGTGTATGTTGCGTTATCATTGTGCCTGGCTTTAAACACCCAGTTTAGAACTACGAAACTGCTGTGAAGCAGAGGGTGGGGGATGGTGAAGACTTTGTTCCGTCTGCGACAGAATCATCCGAATCAACTTGCCCGTAATAGGAATAAAGTGATATGGTATGGTTTCAGTCAGTCCTGAAGAAGCACAGCAAAGGATCGCTTTCATTCAGGGAGCTAATAGCATATCACGATTCCTTCGTCACCACCACCGTAGCGTGGTCGAAACTTAGTCTGATAGATCGCTGGCGCTGTATGTCTACGTAGGATAATTGCATTCGGTGAAATTTTAGGCTTTCAACTTATTTTGTGGGTTCTGTCTGCATCCGACATCGACATTTTGCTTTTAATTATCGTGGCTGGTGACCACAGCGATGCGCAAACATCGAATGAGGTTCAAACTCGTCAAAGATAATCAATGATTTGCTCTATTTTGTAGATAGGTTGACATCAGCCAGTCATGTTTGATCGACAGCTTCTGCCTCCTTGGAATACGAAGTGATGTTAAAAGCATTTAGAGGTCCATTAAACAATATAAATGTGGGGCGAAGTATGCATATGTTAATCTTAAGCAGTTACAGCAACTTGTTTCAGCTCAGCGTATTCTGGTCATCGGTTGAATTTTGAGCCTTGAAAAGCGTGTCAGAACTTTGCCATCAAACGCGGATATTTATTAGATCCAATGGTGATAGCTTAGCAAAAAGTGCATTTGTACTCATGTCATAAAATCAAAATCATTGCCGCAATTGACGGCACCGTTGGCCAACCTTTCGATATTGGCAGAGTGCAATGTCGACAGACCATATTAGTGAAACACTTTGTCGAGGAACATCTTGACTAAAAGCTACACGTCAAATGATCGCTGACAGCAACGAGGCCAGCCATCTTACTTTGACCGTCCACATAAACGACAATGCCGGTATAACCGGACGCGTTGATTAAAGACAGAAATAGTGGATTACTTGCACTCTGCCAATATCGAAAGGATGGCCAACGGTGCCGTCAATTGCGGTAAAGATTTTGATTTTCTGACATGAGTACAAATGCACTTTTTGCTGAGCTATCAGCGCGAAGCGCTCGCCGAACGGTTAGTCATTTGTCTTCTAAGATGTATCATTTACCTGAAACAGTGATCCGTACTTGAAGACTTTGACATGAGACACACTACCGCCATGTAGATCATTACTGTAATGTAGCAGCCCTTTGAATAAATAGATCAACATTTTTGTGTGAACGCGCGCATTGATAAATAATCAATTTAAGCAATTTCATAATAGTTGGATCTGATCTGTACGCAGGATTTACTGCCTTAATATTGGGGCGTCGACATCGTGACGTGAGACAAGTCAAGATCGGGGCGACGTGAGCCCACAACCGCCATCACGTTAAGCTGATCTGGCTTGGATCCTGCACGGAAGATTTGCTAGGCAAAGATAAAAAGCATCGTGCCTTCTTCTGTGAGAGACATGATATTTGTAACGGATGTTACACGTACCCTGGTATAAAGGGGCGGGCCACACCAGATGGTGTGACCATCCAAGTGTGTGGGTCACACAAGACGTTGCGATCACACAATGGTGTGGCTTCACCTTTACAAGTAGTCAGTACGTGGCTGGACTGCCAGTATTAAATTTTACTATCGAGTTATGTAAACCTATAGGCTCGGGCATAGGCGGCTTTGCCGCAATTAAAACCAAGAACCACTAATAACAATTTTTACAAAAGAGTTTGTTTGCCTTGAGTTATGGTCCTGTTTACTTTTGGAGTAAGCGGATTGCGATTCGCTACACTGGTACTGGTTCTAAGTTCAGAACGAACGTCGGTGACCTTAGCTTAGCCTCCTCTAAGAGAAAGAGCTATGGCAGTCCCGCTGCACTTGATAGCACACGTAGTCAATCTACTCCTGAGTCGTTACGACTGATCTTCTGTAAGGATAGAGCAGTTCTCCTGTTTGTCCCAGGGTAGGCAGGACGAGCCTAAAACGCTGATGTATCTGCTTGGCGCTGAGGGCATGCAACACCTCGTTTCGCAAGGTCGTGAAGCGATCAGCGAGCGTCTTGAGGCGTTTACAAGCTATAAAATGCTCTGCTAAAGCATCTACAACAGAAGATGTTGGCATCGAATACGTCCATGACGCTGCCATCGGCGACGGATCACTTATCCGACCTAAGTCGCTCGTATTGACAGTTCAGACATTCAAGTGGATATGTGGAGTTAATCTCATGCTTTGGGCGAGTCGAAATTGCCATGGCGTTCGCCATTCTCAAAAACGAGCAACAGTGCGTGGCGCTATTCATCACCAAGCTCGGGGGTCGAGCGCGAGAATGGGCACTGACATACGGCACTTTGCTCGAAGCGGCATTTCTTTATGGACGGAATTGATGCTGCAACTTTCGCGAGGGTTCTCGTCGCCTAACTAGGCATATCGCGCGCGATCGCTATTCCTTGCCGCTCAACATGGCAAGAATGTATTGGTAGACATATTCCAAGGGTTGTGTACTCTCATTGCCGGTATGACATCCGATCCTCTCTCGAGGCAGTCTCTATGGGGAGGCTCCGCGCTGGCGTGGCCCAAATGGAATTCTTTCGTGTGTGCCCGTCATCTTTTGAAGAGGCAGTTAATGTGGCATTGATTGCCGAATCCAACTTTAAGGCTGGACGACTTAGTTGGAATCCACACCTTATGAGCTCGTCGAGCGGGCATGAACCGATGGAATCAGCTATGCTGAGAACGAGGAGGCAGAGCTCCGAGCTGCCGAGTAGTGTCCAAACATCCGACGATGTTTTGTCTGTGGAGTCAACTTCACATTTGGACTGGTTGTCCCCTGCGCAAGGCGCGTAAAGGTTCATCGAACGGACGCTCCGCTTCTCACCAGTCGTCTGGTTTGTTGCGTTGAAACGACAACACTCAGGAGGCGCGGGGTACCCTACTGGGGAAGAAATGAGTTCCGTTGAGCCTCAAGAGGTAGAGGGCGGTAGGGCCAGCCCCAAAGAGCTCCGTACTCTTAAACACAGAAATTGTGTGAAAGCCGGGCTTGCTGGGCGTATAAGCAATCGTGAAGGGCTTTGATAAGCAATAAGAATTCCGTATTGATTCTGGTGCGTCGGGCAATTATGCTCGAAGCTCCACGATAAAAGGAAGTCAGCTTTATGCTGAGGCGCTGAATGCGCGGTTGAGTAAAATTATCACTGTTCGCATAGCGACGGGGACATGTGTCACTGTGACGAGGGTCCCTGTGGACCTTGACGTCAATTTCTTGACTTTGAAACCGTGGAACGCTGCTTAGTCTTAGACCTGGATGCATGGTATGACCTTACCCTTGGAAAGGCATATATGAAACACCATGAACAATGGATTAATTGGAGGTCGAAGACCTTGGGAGCTACGCGCACGGCTCCTGGTGAAGCTTTGAGGAATCATGAAACCATGAACTCACCTCTGCTAGGAAGCAGAAGCGCTTTTGGCGTGGGCACTGGACGCGGACGGTCTATTTGCTGGATATTGGAGTTGATCAATGGTGTTTTGGACAGGAGTCCCGAGCGTGGCTCTCGGGCTGAACGTGGAGTGGCACATAACCCACTGAGCACTGCCCACATTACAAAGCAGTTTGCTGTATGCCAAGCGTGGCATGGTCGGACGAGGTCAGAGGCATCAAGAACGAGACCTTTGCAATGCGTGTGGAGTGGCACGTAATCCACTGAGCACTGCGCACGTTTCGAAGCAGTTGCTACATGCCAAGAGTGGCATAGTCAGATGAGACCCGAGACATTTTGGGAATGGCCCATCTGATGCGAGTGAGGTAGCACATTATCCACTAAACAAAGACTGCGGAAATAGCAGCTCTTCGTCGGATGATGTTGATAGCATCAAATCTCCGATGGGGCAGGGAGTGGGGAAAGTAGATCCTGAAAGATTCCTCGGATTCATACTATCCTTTGGTACAAAAATGTTAAGACGTCGTCCCCAACGAATCGTCGTCAGTTGTACCTCCGGACCGAGGTGTGCGTCATGGGATTGACCTTGTTTCGGGAGCCACATGCTGCGTGACACACCAATGGCCACTATCCAAGGAGCAGTGCGCCTCGTTGACACCTTTTTTCATGCAAAGCACGAGGCAGTAATGGTTCGTGAGAGCAGGTCTCCCCATACAACACCCACGTTGTGTGTCCGGAAGCCGAACAGCAAGTAGCGTATCGTGCACGCTTGTAATAAGCTCAACGCTGCCACCATAACGACACAGAGGCCGATTCCTAAAGGATGTTCTCCAGAACAATATGGTTGGCTGTACAAAGTACAGCGCACTCGAATTGGTCGATGAGTATGACTAATTGTTCTTGAGAGCGAATGACATACCGCTGACAGCATCGAGTACGCCGAACGGGATGCTCTTGAAGCCCAAGGGTTGTCAAATGCACCGACAACACTTAATCGTCATGTGACGCAATTGTTCAGGCCCCATTGGGCGTATGCACAAACATACTTCGACGACATTTTCGTCCACAGTCTTGCGAGGCTCGGCAGGACAAATGTGATAACTACATCGTTCATTTGAGAGCGGTGCTCGATTGCATGCGCACGAATAAGCTAGATACTAATGCCGATAAGTATATCTTCAGCGCGAAAAAATACCCCTTATAGGATATTTAATTGGGAAGTGTTGCGTTTGATCGGATCCCGCTAAGGTCAAGGCCATTGTGGACTGGCCGGTTCCAAAGAACCAAAAGGAAGTGCGCAAGTGGCTTGGCCTCGCCAACTACTTGCGCAAGTATAGCGCATGTTTTGCGAACATGGCACGGCCATAGTCGAATTACCTTAAGAAGGATATGAGATGGTGTTGGAACAACGAGCATCGGGAGGCTTTTGACAAGATCAAAGACTGCCTCCTTCATGCACCAATACTGGCGTTGCCAGACCCCGGTCGTCCTTTTAGTGTCGTCTGTGACGCTTCGGACTTTTCCATCGACTGTGCGCTGCTGTAAGTAAACTCCGAGGAGCGATATCGGGTGATCGCGTTCGAATCTCAACAGATTAAGGCTGCAGAGAGGTACTACCCAGTCCAGGACAAGGAATTATTTGCGCTTAATTATGTACATGTCAAGTTCAGGGTGCATTTGCCTGGCTCAATGCCGTTTGTGATCGACACAGATCATGCGTCATTGCGCACTGCAACTCAGTCGCCTTATTTCTCGCGGAGGATGGCCAGGTGGCTCTCATTCCTTGCCGAATATAACTTTTAGGTGAGGTTTAAGACAGGAAAGCAGGATGTTTTGGCTGATTAGTTGTCACGCAGACTGGATTACGAGCTTGCTAATCTCATGACGGTGACGTCGTCAGTGACGGATTTGATCCGCGCCGCATACGCGGGTGATGATATGTGTGTGGCGCTGCTACAGACTCACAGGGGTTTCGAAACTCGGACGAGAAATGGCGGTGCGATTGCGCGCACGGTTACACCGATATTTGTTGAGTAACGGGTTGCTGTGTTATAGCACCGATTTGACGGGTACGCTAGAATTGTGGTTCCTCTGATTATATTTTAAAATACCGTATCCTCTATGAGGCCCACGACACCTCACCCAGCGGTCATCATGGTCGTGGGAAGACATAAATCTCTGTGAGTTGCCACTACTGGTGGACCAAGCTTTACACATGGAAGAGACCATTGTGAGACGTGTTAAAGGGTGAAATCTTCTCGAATACGGCGGCGCCGCTAGACAGTTTACCGGTACCCTCTGGGAGTTCAGTCCATGAGAATGGACTTTGTGCTTGGCCTGCTGATGGACTCGGCGGGCAACACGGGTGTGGTGGTCTTCGTAGACCGTTTAAACAAAATGGCTCATCTTGCGGTAGTGCCGAACACCATCGACGGCGTGGGTACAGCGACCTGTTTGAAGTTCGCGTCTTTCGACAACATGGTCTCCCGGAGTCAATTGTTCTGATAGAGACCCACGCTCCACTGGGAAGTTTTGTAATCTTCAGGGTGCTGGGCACCAAGCTGACTATGTCAACAGCGAACCATGCGTAGACCGATGGTCAAAGTGAGCGCATAAATCGCGTCGTCGAAGGTGTTCTTCGCAGCGTCTGCGCTGGGACGCCGAAGCGCTGGAGCGCCATGCTATCACTACTAGAGCTTACTCTGAACAACGCAGTGCATTATTTTACCGGTACACGCCGTTCTTCGTCAACGGGCTTGTCAATCACAGCGTTTCGCTGAAGCCGCCATTCCCTAGCTCAGCAATTGGTGGAGGAGGTATAGCCGAACGGCTAGCTGGTGTCAGCCCCATCACTGTTCGTTAAGAGGTCGATGGCTTCCTGTATACCAGATTGAGCGTCCTACGACACGTTCGCGATGCGAGGGGTGAAAGCCAAGACATGCAGAAAGAATATGCAGACAAAAGAAGCAAAGAAATGTTGAAAACTTTGAGGTCGGAGACCTAGTTTTATTAAATGCTAAAAATCTTCCCACACATGCAATCTCTGCTGTCTTCAAGACAAAGCTCCGCCCACGGTTTACTGGACCTTTCGAGTAGGATACGCGCCCACCCGGTGTTTTATATAGGCTTGCTTAAGTATGGAATCCGGCTCAAGTGAACGCAGAAGCGTTGGCGCCGTGGCGGCGCTCAAAGGCACTCGGCCACCCAGAAGCTAAATCAGCATCTGGTTTTGAGTACGGAGTGCAACGATCTGCTTTCGCCAGCGGCGCAAGGCGCTCCACCGTTAAGCTCAAAGAGCATTGCGAATCACCGGACGGCGATCGACCAAGTCGTCATTGTCCTCCGCCGTCTCTTCTCGATGAGAATGATCGCGTCCACTACCACATTGAACACCTTGTGGATCGACGTCGTCGACAGGGTCTAATTTAATATCTTATGAAGTGGCGGGGATACCCAAAATCCGAGAATTTGTGGGGGGTTAAGGTGCCACTTCGGCAAGACTGTCCAGACGTTGTGAACGCTTATTATCAAAGGATCATGACGCTTTGCGTCGTCGTGCGCCCCGCGCTTCTCAGCATTACCCGGGATACTAAAGGGCCATAACTGAGCTCAACGCTATGGCCCTGAGCCGCTGTGGTTGTAGGCTCACTCGTGTGAAAAATCACAGAGCTTGCGGGAGCGTGATGGAGGATTGATTCCATGTGTTGCTGGCACGAACACGCAGGAAGGCGGCGTTGCGCTTTGAGTTTGGCAAACTAAAATCGGGGATGGCGCTCAACGCACACGTCCACTTCCTTGTGGATTCGTTTTAAGATAGACAGCGAGAATTTTTTTATTGCCGCTGAATCCATCGCTCAAAGAACGCATCATCATCTTCAACTGATTCACCAGGGGCGAGCTCTATAGGAATAGTCCGCATTGCTGGTACAGGAGCGCCCCATCTTTGAGCTCAAAGTCGAGCGCGGTATTCATCCATTAGGATGTCTTGAGGTACCAAGAAGCGAGATCGGAGAGCTTTCCACTGGTCAAGCTCAGCTTGCGTAGAAGCCGGGGGGCGACTACGTAGACGCCTAACGATCGAGTGATCGTGTCTTTTATTTCAGTAGCAGGATCCGCCGAGCGGAAGCCGCATTCCACACGAGGGTATCGGACCGACCATGGATACGAACGCATGAGAGTCGCCCTGTGAGCAGCCTTCAACTGCTGCTTCTGTCCTCGTTGGGGCAACTGACAATGATGCTACTTCCCCGGAAGTCGAGAGATCGGGAAATGGGCACGGTGCCCGCAAGGTTCGAGCAGATCTCGCGTCGCGCCGTAAGCGCACCTCGCCCTCCTCGTCTTCCCATACTGAGAAGGGAGTATCCGACTCGTAATCGACTTCCTCCAACTCCTCGACGAGAAAATCCGTCACTCGTGGCGGGCGCGGTGTTTGGCGCTCGGTTGCCAAGGGCTTAGGATGTGGCTCCCGTG
>NW_020187158.1:0-624 GCF_900000015.1 Plasmopara halstedii | reverse complement strand
AAACTCGTGGGAGTTTGAGGCGCCACTTCGGCAAGATTGCCCAGTCGCCGTGGACGCTGTTGATCGGAAAGATCAGGTCGTGGCGCTTCATCAGGCGCCCCGCGCTTCCCGGCAATAGCCCGGGAAGTAGATGGGCCATAAGCTGAGCTCAAGCAGTGGCCCTGAGCTCTTGCGGTCGAAGACACAGAGTTCGCGGGAGCATTAGGGGTTCACTTATACATCGCAGACCGACAATCCGAAGGAACTCGACGGCGTGCCTTGAGTTTGGCAAACTCAAAGCGGACATGTCGCTCCACACGCACGTCCACTTCCTTGTGACTCAACTGCAGGTTATGCAGTGAGGAAAGTTTTTAGTGCCGTTGCACCCATCGCTCAAAGAGTGCTTCGTCATCTGTAGCGCTTTCGCCAGGGGCGAGCACTACAGGTATTGTCCGCATTGCGGATACACGAGAGCCACCTCGTTGAGCACTTAGACGAGTTCGATATACATCTAGCGGAATTTCTTGTGGGACCAAGAATCGAGCTCGATGAGCTTTCCGTGTGGCGAGTTCATCATCCGTTCTGTCCGGGGGCCCGATGATGTGGACGCGTAACGATCGAGTTACCGCGTCCTTCGCTTCCAAA
>NW_020187157.1:0-458 GCF_900000015.1 Plasmopara halstedii | reverse complement strand
TCAACTAAGTGCATATTTGCAACGACAGAAGTGTTTTCTGTGCACGAGAACTCCAACGCTGTGTCTGACGATTACAAGTCGTTTGAGAATCTGGTTGCGCATGCAATATTTACTTCGTCACGGCGAAATGGAGTACAAGGCATTCCATTTAATGACTTCTTTGAGGGTCTGCTTGGTGAATTTCAAGAAGAGTTGTGGAAGGAGGTGAAGATGCATTGTAGAAACACCAAGAGAAGTATGTCTGCAAGTGATATATTTGACGGATATGTGGAAGATGTCACGAATGTGTCGAAAAGGACTATTCCATTTCTGGCTCCACCCAATGCAAAGTGGCCGCCATTCATTATTGATAACACTCGCAATGGCTGCAGATTTGGCCATTTGATTCGAGCTTGCAATGCAGAAAGATGTGATGTGTACATTCAAGATGTGGAGATTGAGCACAAAAAAACGATTTT
>NW_020187156.1:0-2310 GCF_900000015.1 Plasmopara halstedii | reverse complement strand
CATGGTGTGACTGCACCCAAACAAGAATACGGTATGTGGCTAGGTAGCCAGTAGTTATCTATGTATTTAGATTTTACTATATTTATTGAGGAAAATATAACATTTAAAATTAGACGGCTTTGCCGCATATAAAAATAAATAAAAATCAGATTTGAATCTTAAACGTAAGAGTAATTTGCCTTGGGATTAAGGCAATAATTACTCTTGAAGTAAGCGGATTGCGATCTGCTATACTCGTACTTGTTCCAAGTATACAACGAAAGGTTGGCGACCTAAATTACGCTTCCTCTAAGCGCAACGCTACGGCAGCCCCGTTTGACTTGATAGCAATTGTAGTCAATTTAAACTAAAGTCGTTTATAGTGATCCTGTGATCCTCTGTGAGGATGGAACAATATTCTCCTTTGCCCAGGGCATGCAGGACGTTTAACAAGCTAATATTCATGCTAAGCCTTGAGGGCGCACAACACCTTGCGGCACAAGGCCCCAAGGCAATCAGTGCGCGTCTAGAGGCGTTTTTAAGTTACAAAAAAACGCGCTCCTAGAGCACATGAGCAGAAGATGTCTACATCGTTTGCGTCCATGACGCCACCGTCAGTGACGGATGACTTCCCCGACCTAAGTCGCTCGTGTTGAGCGTTAAGGTTTTCGAGGAGAAGGATGGAAAGAACCTTTTGCTCTGGGTGGGAGAGAGGTTGAAATGGCCATCCCGGGCAGCACGCAAACACACGACGGTGTTTTGTCTGTGAAGACACCCGTCACCTGCGGAACGGTTGCCCCCTGTGTAAGGCGCGTCAAGGTTCTTCGAACCATCGCCCGAACGCCTACCAAACTAATTCGTCGCGGAGAAACGACACCACTCAGTATGCGCAGGGTGACCTACTGGGGAAGAACTGAGTTCTTCTGAGCCTCAGAGAGGCATCGGTTAACAGGGCCTAGCCCCGAAGAGCTCCGTTCTCTAAAACACGGAATGTTTGTGCAAGCCGGGCTTGCTAGTCGTGGATGCGACGTAAAGGGCTTCGAGAAGCCATGGAAGATTCTCATCAATTCCGGGGCGTCGGGCAGTTATGCTCGACGCTCCACGATGTAAGGAAGTCAGCTGTATGCTGAGGCGCTGAAAGCGCGGTTGGGTGACATCGTCACTGTTCGCCTAGCGGCGGGGACACGTGTCACGGTCCCAATGGTCCCTGTGGACCTCGAAGTCAAGTTTCTTGACTTTGATAGCGTGGAACGCTGTCTTGTCTTAGACTTGGATGCAAGGTATGCCCTCATCCTAGGAATGGCATGGTCGGAACACCATGAGCCATGGATTGATTGGAGGTCGAATACCTTGGGCGCTACGCGCACGTCTCCTGGTGGAGCTTTGGCGAGTCATGAACCCATATCTGCCAGGAGACACAAGCGCTATTGGCAAGAGCACTGGGTCGAGACGGTCAACGTGCTGGACACTGGAATGTCCGAGTTGGTAGACACCAACGGTGTATCGGACGGGAGTCCCGAACGTGTCTCGCAGGCTGACCGTGGAGTGGCACGTAACGCACTGAGCGCTGCTCAAGTTCTGGAGCAGTCGCTGCATGTCATGCGTGACACGGTCGGCCAAGGGCCGGGGTATTAAGGGCGAGGCCCCCGTGATGCACGTGAAGTAGCACGTAAACCACTGAGCGTTGCTCGAGTATCGAAGCAGTTGCTGCATATCATGTCTGACATGGTCGGCCAAGGGCCGAGGCATCGAGGGCTAGACCCCCGTGATGAAGTGGCACGTAAGCCACTGAGCACTGCTCTTGTTTTGAAGCAGTCGCTGCATGCCATTGATGGCGTGGTCGGACGGAGTCCGAGGCATCTTAGGCGCGGCCCTTCAGATGCGCGTGGAGCGGCAGGTTATCCACTATACGAAGACTGCAGTGTTAGCAGCTCTTCGTCGAATGTTGTATCACATCAGAGTCCAAAGGAGTGGACAGTGAGGGTGACACCAATCGTCGCATGATGCGTGTTCACCCTGGTCTCACCGAGACATGGAACCTCTGTACAGAGACACGGTGACGCCGTATGCTGGCTGCAAGACACCGGGTGTCGACCCTGATCCAGAGTGTATCTACCGTAGACGATGGTACACAGTTATACACCCTCGTCAACGGTATGACGGGGGCGGGAGATGGCGGCGTCCGCCTCGAGGCTATGCCTGCAGTTGATGCTCTTCTTGAGCTGAACGAGATGTCCCTTGAAGAGTTCAGCAGTGCCTTGAAGGCAGGCGAGTTGGCCGAAGTGGTCATTGTACGACCGGACGAGGAGATAAACTCGTCATCGCATCTGG
>NW_020187155.1:0-392 GCF_900000015.1 Plasmopara halstedii | reverse complement strand
GGTTTTAATACCGAAAAGAATGAGTAGGCAAATGGCACATTCGTCATGAATCCAGGAATTGATTCGAGAATCTCAACAGTTGTAGGGCAATGTATCGCAAAATCTGTTTGACGTCGACCTTGTGTGACATATGAAATCCAATCCCAATGGCCTTGATGCAGCTGATGCTCCTTGTCCTGAATCTTGTAGTCGTTCATATCACTTGATACTTTCATTTCATTGCGATGTGCTTGAAGTGCTAGATACTCTGTGGTTATCTTCTTGTGGTTACTTTCAATAGATTTAATCCATTCAAACTTTTTTGTGTCATGCCGAGGGTGGGACTCAAGCTTTGGAAAACAAAAGAGCGTAGGTGATGGCCGACACTTGGCTTGTAAAAGGTGATAGATGGA
>NW_020187154.1:0-376 GCF_900000015.1 Plasmopara halstedii | reverse complement strand
GTTGGTTCGTACCCCCAACTTCGACTATGTATCCTCGTCAACGTCGGGATCTCTTCGCTCGTCGAATGCGTTTCCTGGAGGAAAACGACCGAGTGCTGTCCAGCAACGGAAGTTTGTCTGATATTTCCGGGCCTCGAAGCCCAAGGAATCGTAGGTATGCTTCGCGATCTTCTTTTCTCACCACTCAATCTTCCACGGTCTTTCCATCCTGAGATGTTGACATTAGTTGTTGTGCAGCTTCGTGCCTCTCCTCGTCCTCTTGTAAATCGAATTACCATTGAGGGGTAGCGTCGACTGGCGGCATATTCAGGATACTATGGACGTCATCCAGTCGCTCGCGCATGTTTGGGATGTACGTCCATTGTTTCCTGAACTA
>NW_020187153.1:0-828 GCF_900000015.1 Plasmopara halstedii | reverse complement strand
ACCTCGGCTAAACTGCCTGCCTTCAGAACACCGCTAAGCTCTTCGAAGGACATCTCGTCCAGCTCAAGAAGAGCACCGGCCGCAGAAATAACCTCGAGGGTGACGTCGCCGTCTTTATTTCCCGTCATACCGTTGGCAAGGGTATATAGCTGTACGCTATCGTCTAAGGTAGACAGACCCTGGGTCAGGGCCGACGCCCTGCGTCTTGTGGATCTCATACGGCTTCGCCTTCTCCTCTCTATAGAGATTTTACGTCTCATCGAGACATGTGGAAGCACGCACTGGGCGTCGTCCAGTGTCCCCACTCTCTGCTCCATCAGAGCCTTGATGTTATTAACAACATCCGACGAAAAGCTGCTATTTCCACAGACTTCGTCCACTGGATAACGTGCTACACCACACCCATCAAAAGGACCTTGCCCTTGATGCCTCGGCCTTTGACCGGCCACGCCACTCTTGGCATGCAGTGACTGCTCTAACACTTGAGCAGCGCTCAGCGGGCTACATGTCACTACACGTTCAGTCCACGAGTCACGCTCTCGGCTCTTGTCCAGAACACCTTTGATGTTTGACAACTCAATTTTTGCAGTATCCAGTATATTGACCGTAGTGCCCGTGCCAATAGCGTTTCTGCTTTTCTAGAATAGGTGGGTTCATGACTCAACAAGACTCCACCAGGAGACGTGTGCGTAGCGCCCAAGATCTTTGACCTCCAATCAATCCATGGCTCATGATGTTCCAACCATGCCATACCAAGGATAAGGTCTAACCTTGCATTCAAGTCTAAGACTAGACAGCGTTCCACGCTATCAAAGTCAAGGAACTTGA
>NW_020187152.1:0-341 GCF_900000015.1 Plasmopara halstedii | reverse complement strand
CTACAAGCTACGTGCAGTATCAACAAAATATGCTTAGAACATTAGGCTGGAAGTTTTTCTTCTTACCGTAATTTACCACAGAGAACCTACAGCAGCAATTTCAACAACGCAATCTCTTGACGACCTTAGAGCGAGACTCACGAGTTTTTTATATTAAAATAATTTTTGAACCGCTTAATTAACAGCTGCTAATCTGGCGACGCAATTCTCAGCTATCTTCCAGTGCTGAAACTGTACTATTAAAAGCAATAGAACAGATTTTTACATCAAGGATTCGGCTTGTCGTCTCATCATTGGTTTAGAAATTGCATTACACCAACATGTTCGCTTAAGTACGCCTG
>NW_020187151.1:0-522 GCF_900000015.1 Plasmopara halstedii | reverse complement strand
AACGATCTATGTGCTGAGTGTTCATCTTGCGTCGCTTTAAAACCACAACTTGTGACTTCTGGAAAGACGATAGGGCAATAATTTCTCAATTTCCTGTGCAGCAACAATAGCGGCTTGGGTAACGAATGCCTCTCGTGATGAGTGTCTTTTTGGTGGAATCGTCTCGACAAACAGGGAAATGGCTTCGAAGTACATCACTACAACGGAGGGGAAGAGCACAGAGAGGCTCCTGTCCAGCCTATGGGAAACAGCACGGACGGTGCTAGCCACCCTACCTGCGATGTGCACACCTGTAGCTTTCCCAGCGGAGATCACAACAACCAAGGCGCTCCTGGTTCGTGTCATAGGGAAAGCCGAGTGGACAGACGGTGAGTATGAAATTGCGGTGGCTAAAGCGGATCTCATTTCTCTGAACGGCAGCATCAGAACTCGCGGAGACTCACGTGGATTCTTCTGCCACGAATGGTTACCGCTGTGTGATATCAAGGCAACAGGATGGCTCTTCGACAGCAAGGGACGTCA
>NW_020187150.1:0-308 GCF_900000015.1 Plasmopara halstedii | reverse complement strand
AGACTTGCTCTCACGTACCATCCCTGCGTCGTGCTTCGCACGGAAAAATGCGTCAATGGCGTCACACTGCTCCTTGGGCAAGGGCCATTGGCGTGTTATGCAGTATTTGGTTCCCGGAACTAGGTCGATCTCATGACGCACACCTCGGTCCAAAGGTTGGACCGAAGGCGGGTCTTTGGAGACGACGACTTGAAACTCTTTTACCAAAGGATAGTACGGATCCGAGGGATTCCGTAGGATCGACGATCCGCTTCGTGCGTTCAGCACTCTCTTGGTGTCCTCCGAGACAGCTTCATCCAGAAGCGATG
>NW_020187149.1:0-312 GCF_900000015.1 Plasmopara halstedii | reverse complement strand
TCACAAACGTCTGTGACTTGATATCTTAGCTGCTGGCAAACTACGAACGTTTGAGTGCGATTAATGTTGCTAACGCGTCAAACAAATGCGTCTGGTTTAATTAGAGGCGCTGTAGCACGTATGGAAGCGTCACAAACCTATATGACTCGACATCTTAGTTTCTGGGAGCGTTACGAATGTTTCAGTGCCTCAATTGTAGCTAACGCGTCAAACGAATGCGTCTGGTTTAATCAGAAGCGCTGTAGCATGTCTATAAGCGTCACAAACGTATGTGACTTGATATCCTAGCTTCTAAAAATGTGACAAACATTT